>NW_004797692.1:265603-290603 GCF_000002075.1 Aplysia californica
CTCTCTCTCTCTCTCTCTCTCTCTCTCTCTCTCTCTCTCTCTCTCTCTCTCACTTTCTCTCTCTCTTCCCACATTATAGTCTGTCATGCTTTTGAAAAGTTTCCTGAGAAATTACCATAAAAACCCAAAGTAAATATTAAGTAACCAGACATTTTTTTTAGTTTCCCAGACCAGAGGCATACCACTCTGTCCGAGACATTCCCCTCTGAAAAGGAGCAGACATAATAATTTTCTTTTATAGTTTATCAGAAGTAGAGAGGCTTTTATTGAACAATGAAAATGGTTGGTCTATTTTGCTTCATAACGTTATTTAGAAGAGAAAGAAAAAAAACCCACAACAACAAGCAAATATAAAAACACTACGTTCGCATTGGGCTCTTCTTCTAGTTGGAAACATTCCTTTTCTTCCTATGACTTATATAATGAATTTTGTGAGAAACGTACTTAATCGTAGCGGTGGAAACACGCTATAAAGAACTCTTTCTTGCCAGTAGAACGAATGCGTTACAAGGCATTTCTAATTAATTATAATATTCTTCTTTTTCCTCTGAGAGTTTTAGTTTCTGGTCGCTTGGTTGCAACATTTTGGTCAATATTCATTTTAATTGCTCGAGTTACTTTTTTTAAAAAAAGTGTTGACGTTATCAGCAAACTTTGCTGTTTGTGAAGCAGATTCTACGAAATGGAACTGGTGTGTGGGTGGGGCGGGGATGGTTTTTGGTATTGTTACTTCGTTCGGGAAGTAACCATATCCTTGTTTTATATTCTGTTTCCTCAAGCAATATTGAACTTTTACAAATCAAAAACTATTATTCTACAAGAAATCATTTTCCCTTACCTGCGGTTGGTTGCAAATACTAGCGAATTGAACGCTTCCTGCTATCGTTTAACACTAATGAAGCTCAGATGTTATTGCTCGTTTGGGATTGTTGGGAATTTTTTTGGTCGGTTTTAGTTTTGTTTTCTTCTGGAAAGGGGGGGGGGGGTCATTCTCAATTTTATGCTGATTCAATAACGACAAATCAACGCTCTTAACTCGAATTTTAAACATGATGTTTGGGAAATTATGTGAAATCTCATTCATGATAGCATAAGCTGCATAAAGAAAGATTAAACTTTAAAAGCATATTTGTGAGGCAGCGTGGCGGAATCAGGCTCTCGTCAATTTTTGGGCATGTAGAGTTATAGGTATCATCTTAAAGCTTGTTCACCTGTGTTTATTTGGTTGAAAAAAATATCCATTTATCTTGAATATAAGTCGAGATATTTGTGAAAGAAGGAGGTGGGGGTCACCTGTTTTCAGCGGTAAAATTAGTGAGAAAATGGCCGCCAAAGTTTAGTTATTTCCTTAGCTTAAGAGTCCATGGTAACTGAAAATTTACATTTTTCTGTGCCTTTTATCTACGTTTTTCAGAAAAATCCACACAGAAATGAGTTTTTAATGGGCATGAAAGGTGTTGAGCCAAAAAACAAAAAGTTGATAACAATTCACAAACCTGCGGAAAAATGCAAGTTTCTTCATTTTGATTATTTTGACGAGAACCTGATTCCACCCCACTGCCTCACATTTAAACAGCGACAAGTCAGCATACACAAAGCAGAAATTAAAATATTTGCCATTCACAAATCGTGTTTATACAACAACAAAAAAACTGAAAAAAAACAAATGCATAAAATTGAATGCATCCTGCTGCACTCGGAATCAACCGAAAGCTGAAAGCAATCTGCTACTAATTCCAATGTTCGTCTACAAAGATTTTTGGGTTACATTGGTCGAGTCTTTTGCAAGTTTTCCCATTGAGAAAATTGATAATATTATCACGGTTGATGTCAGGTCCGTAAATTCTCAGCTTTACTTTAAACTACCTTAAATTGCAATTCAGTGCTTTCACATTGATTTGCGTCAAAACGGGGAAAATGAGCTTTAGAGGTCTATGAGATAGCACTTAACTGTCGCAATTACGTCAGAAAGTAGCTAACGACCCGAAAGTTTACATTATGATGATCAAGTATTGACAAGGTGAGTGTAATTAGCAGAGCTCATGGTTCTAATGTTTACTGGAATTTTTTTCTTTTTTTTTCTTTTTTTTTTTGGGGGGGGGGGTCATTTGGCTGTGAAAAGGGGGGAGTAAACGTTGAGGCCAGGTTTTACAAGGTACTCCTAAGTATAAGAGCTTTGTTCCACAAACATTTCCGGAAACTACTTGGGGAAAAACAAACTCGCCGACGAACAGAAAAGGTGGGTAGATATAAAGTAAGAGAGAGAGAGAGAGAGAGAGAGAGAGAGAGAGAGAGAGAGAGAGAGAGAGAGAGAGAGAACAGCGTATCGGAAAAACAATTAATGTGAGTCGAGTAAGGGTACAAAACACAGGCACAAAGAAAAAGTGTAACGTAGGCTCATACACACATGAGTTGAAAGGCTGACAAATTACAAAATAGATGAACACTATAATATGATTCTGTATCCCTGCTTCGCACCCGTCAACATGACAGACAAAAGAGTAATAGATTTTTTTCACAGACGCCCCTCCCCCCTCCCCCAATCCAAAAGAATGTCATTATTTGAACTGACGCTATGAGTAAACCTGCCGCGGCCATTTCCAAACATGTTTTTTGTTGGTTTGGGTGGAGCTTCGGAGTCCTACATTTACACAGTAACCTCAGACCTGTGTTTGTTACAGGACTCATAATATTGTCGTAGATGTAGCAGCGTTGTGAAGCAAACATAATTAACACCATAAAAATGCACGTACGTATATACTTGAAACGTATTTATAAGTAAACATTTTAATAACAAAATATCGTATTATGTGTGCATGTGTGTGTATATGTTTGTATGCTTATTTGTGTGTGTGCGTGTTTTTGTGTTTGTTTGTGTGGTTTTTTAATGTTTTTATTTAAGGGTGGGGGGGTTCTTGGAGTACCTAGGTCCACAACAAAAGAGGTTTTGTGAAAAGAAATTGAGAAAACGGGCATGGAAAAAATGATAATATTCCAATTTTAGGGAAGCAAAGGCTTCTAGACAGAAAATTTAATGTCATGAATATGAAAAATGTTAGTAAAGATTTTAGATAACTTCATAACAAAAGGGGCATGGTAGATACCACTGGCTGTTTCATGCTATATGTACTTCCACCCCCCCCCCCCCCCCCCAGGGCAGTGTTACTGACTGAAGTGTCTCTAGGCCATTCCCAAAGTGGGGATATTAATATGTCCTTATGCACAGTAGATTTGTGAATTGTCTGATTTATCAGTGTCATGCTCATACTGTGCCGGAAGAATTTCGGGGGAACTGCTGCTTTTTCTTTCCTCATCTTTACTATCGTCATTTTTCTCTACTTATTTTGTTTGTTTCTCACTCTCTTGTGGACTGCTATTTCCGGGGTGCCTTGATAGAGGAAGCAGACTCTGTGCTGTTGAGGCAAGAAAAATGAGCAGAGTAAGGACCTGACTAATATCTCGTCCTACTGCCAGCTATGGAAGATGGAGATCAACACAGACAAGACTGTTTTAGGACTCTTCAGCCTCAAAAACAAGGTTACAGCAGGTCCGGTAAACCTTAAGATCAATGGAACCAACATCAAACACGAGGACTATCCCAAGTACTTTGGTGTACAACTGGACCGAAAGCTGTCTCTCAAAGAGCACATAGGGGAGCTGACCAAGAAAGCCACCTCCAGACTAAACCTTATGAAACACCTTTCATCACTCAACTAGGGAGCTGACAAAGCAACCCTCCGACAACTTTATATAGGGTATGTCAGATCTGTGATTGACTACTCCCTACCACTAATATCCATAGCCAGCCAAAACTCTTTGGCACAGCTTGACAGAGTACAGAACCAAGCACTAAGATTTGTTTCTGGTGCGATGAAGACCACGCCTACAAGCGCCTGCGAAATCCACACCAATAGAACCACTGGACCTCAGAAGAAAGAGTGCTACACTCGAAACCTAAGAAAGATTTGTGCGGCTAGAAGACACGAACGAAAACGGAAAAATGACAGATGAGTGGGAACCAAGAACACGCATCCAGAAGACCTGACCTCCTTCATGCGAGAAGCAACAAAACTACTTCAGGAGTTTGACCCATCCGAGAACAGAGAACGAATCACCAACATCAGCAGCGAACCTCCTTATTGGCAGGCAACTATTTGGCCCATGTGGAACATACAGCTCTATGACGCAGAGAGAGTTGCCATAATAAAGACCCTGGAGCAGATCACCAAGACATTTTTGAAGGCGCAGTAACACCATGGAATGTTGTTGTCTTCTCTGACTCAATGTCAGTACTCCAAGCCGTCGAGGGAGGAGACGGAACCATTCTCAGCCTTGTAGAACAGATGGGCACTACCTATGGCGTCCAGGTTACACTGCAGTGGGTGCCTGGCCATTCTGGAGTACCAGGTAATGAGACTGAAGACCAGCTATCAAAGACTGGAGCAAGCCTGCCCCAGACAGACACAGCCGCCTCTTTACAGGCCTGCAGAGGGATCATCCAAGCCAAAAGCAGAGACGAGTGGCTAAACAGATGGGCCAACGCAGAAACAGGAAGATCGCTCTTCGGGTACATGGACAAACCCAACCCCAAAGACCCATCGAATCTCTTATGTCGAGCTGATCATACTTTGATCTTCAGAGCACGCACAGGACACATACACACCAACAAGCACATAATAGAATTAGCCCCACGTGGGAACCCCATTGCAGACACTGTGACTACCACGAGGAGACCGTTGAACATCTTCTCCTTCACTGCCCAACCCTGACAGTTCTTCGACGCAGGCTTCCCCGTTTAGACGCCATAAAACCTTACTAAAACAAACTCTTCCCCTGTACTGTCTGGTATACAAGAGAGAGAGAGAGAGAGAGAGAGAGAGAGAGAGAGAGAGAGAGAGAGAGAGAGAGAGAGAGAGAGAGAGACAGACAGAGAGATGTTGCTTTTTACGTTTGTCTTACCCTGGCCATTTCCCCACATTTTGTCATATCCAGCTCCTGGGTGTTTACCTCACCTCTGATAGTACCTCTGTAGCTGCCAATTGGTCTCTCTCTTCTTTTTTTTCATTTAGTATCTAGATGTCTAGTACCATTCGGCCTACGGTTAACAACTTGGAGAGGGATGAGCACCGCCCAAGACACACCACATGAGAATGACAAACAGCTCAGACACTATACTACAGAGGACAAAAATAGATGGCGAGAGCTGGTTTTCAGATGCAGTGGTGCACCCACGGTTGGCCCAACCACGGGATAGAAGAAGAAGACCATTCTGAATAGGGCTATCTTGTCTGTGGCATTGTCAAATAATATCCTAAATAATAATGTCCATTTTCTCCTTTTTGTGGTTGCATGTTTGTATTGATGTTTTCCATCCTATCTCTTTCCACTCCTTGATAAAATTAACAATGCACGTTTTATTGTTAGGGCAGAAGGCCTTATATGATTAATTGACAACAATTATATTACTTGTGGATAAATTATGAAAGAATGAACTAATCACTAATAATGACCTTTCATCTCAACTGCGCCTGGTATAACAAAACAGGAAGACAAGCTTTAAGTTGCCACGATAGACGAAATAGAAATATTGATGTAATGCACGGAATACATGTACAAATGTATGAATTATTCATAAACCTGAGTGCAACTACGCAATCTTTACTCAACACGCTTCTGTGTTCTGTAGAGAGTGCAGTGTAGAGCCCAGATTCTTTTCTCCTTGCTACTTTAGGATAATTTTGGTATCGGATTCAAAATACCGTTGGGGAAATTTAATTTGTTTCGCTTGATACAAACACTGTTAGTCTTTGATGTGTGCAGTGTGTGTATGTGTGTGTGTGTGTGTGTGTGTGTGTGTGTGTGTGTGTGTGTGTGTGTGTGTGTGTGCGGGCATGTCTGAATGAGAGATAGAGAATGAGAATGTGTGCATATGCGTTCGCAAGAGTTTGTGTGTGCATGCGTGTGTGTATGCATGTTTGAGTGTGTATTTATGCGTGCGCTCGCGCCCGAGTGTGTGTGTGTGGGTGTGTGTGTATGTGTGCAAATAAATGATCGTATTATGCATTGTATGTGTTTTTAATATCTATCATAGGTACAATGTTACTATTACTCGGAAGAATAAACGTATGAAAAATAGAGAAGAGAAAGCAAGGGTTTATTCAACAGCTAAGTAAAAAAAAAATGCTGCAGCAAGTTTATTGGATATACTATTTATTTTTAATTTTTTTGGTAAGTGTTTTACGGTGCTCGCAACTGCATAAGATCATATGAGCGCGCGGAAGCCTACTCTTATCTATTCTGGACCACCAAAGGATCTTTAAAGTGCGCCACTTGCACACAGGCCCCCCAAGATTTTCCCCCCTTGTCCGAGAAGGCTAGGTGTTGATCTTTCCTACAAGAAGATCAAGGGTGTGGCTGAAAGACAGCAGTAAGAAGGAGCCAAGGAGAAGCAGCGGAAAGGTTGTAGAAAGAGTCGGGAGCCCAGAGGAGGGGGCAAAGGAGGTGAGGTGTTGGGGGCAGAAAATGGAGACGAAAGCAGACCACAGAGCTTTGCTAGAGAGCAGGAAAGAGGGGGAAAGGAGAACATTTTAGAAAAGAGAATGTTTCCGTCTCTACTCGGATTCGAACATGGAACCTTTGAATGAGAGGCGAACACCTTAACCTATAGGCCACGAGAGCCCCACTTACTATTTGAAGAAAAACAATTTTAACACTTCGCGAGATATTTCTAAAATGTTTGACCTAGAAAAAGCTCCGGGAGAAAACGCATATGATTTTTTTAAACGAAAAGAAAGTGGAAAAAAAATAAAATTATGTGAAACCCAACCACATGTTTGCTTGTTCCATGGGACGGAATTAAATAAAATGTAGCAGCTGATGAATGCGCTTGTGAATATTTCATCAACCGAAAACATATTACCGGCTCTGGACATTTTTGAAAAAATATTATGTTAAGGTTTCCATAGATTAAAAAAAAATATGTTTAATTAAAAATATGATGTAGACGGAAGAGAAAAGAAGACTACAAATGTTTCTTTCTTTTTTTTTCTTTTTTTTTTTCCTTTTTTTTCGAGATAGAGAACTGAGCGGAGACAATTCAGAAACAACACATGGTAAACAAAACTGAGTTGAGCAAGTGGTAAGTGTCAAAAGGTGTGGGTTCAAAAACCTCCACAGCTGATGCATATTTTTGCTGTCTTTGAGATTAATATTAATATTGACATTCACTGTTTTTCTCAATTATTTGTAGAAATTATTTTGAGGGTTAAACATGAGCCTAAACCTCTGCCTGCTCCCAAAATCACAAAGCAAAACTTCAAAATTACAAGAAAATGTTTCAGTGTACGAAAAAGTCCAAGCAAATTCTGAATGCCCTCGGACTGGACAAAGCTTTCCCGATTTGGCACTCGCAAGAATGCGTGAATATAATACTGTGTGTGCGCGTGTGTGTGTGTGTGTGTATGAGTGAGTGTCTGTGTGTATGTGTGTGTGAGTGTGTCTGTGTGTGTATTTGTATGTATATATATATATATATATATATATAGGCACAGATGTATGTATGTAAGTGCATAAACCTGTGTGCGTGTGTGTGCGCATATAATTTGTGTGTGCGTGTATGTGTGAGTATGTGTGTTTATGTGTGTCTTTCTGTGCCTGTGTGCGCGGTTCAGAGTGGTAATATTGTGGAGATTTTCTAATAATGAAGACAAACCTACGAACAAAAGAGAAGCGGGGAACAAGTCGTGGGCCTTGATTGCGCAAACGACCTCAGGAAAGTATTACGTGGCATTCTAGAAAAGACAAAAAAGAGTTTGCCCGATTAACGTAATTTGGAAGAGATGAAGACAAACAGGCTATAGAAAAAGAAATGACGCGCGGATAAATTACATCAATAAAGGACAAATTAGTTATGCGTCATTGGAAAAAAAAGGAAGAGGAAGCGGAACATTCAGAATACAACGCACTTAATCAACAAATAAAACCTAGTAAATTATAGCACAAAACTAGCCTCTAGAGAAAAACCCTTTTGTGGATATGTAGATACAACCTGAACGACTGGTGCTTACAAAAACAATTGATTTACAGTTATCGTCCGCCTATATTGAATTGCAATATTGGCAGTAAGTAATTGCAGCCCAGGGTGTACTAGGATACAACATTGTCACTTATTGTGTGAACGTTTGGGATACGTTCTCAGTATTTACTCGTCATGTCTTGACCTTATAATATATAAAATATATAAATATATATAATATATATATTATATATATACATGTATATTATGTATATAATATATTATATATACATATGTGCTTGTGTGTGTGTGTGTGTGTGTGTGTGTGTGTGTGTGTGTGTGTGTGTGTGTGTGTGTGTGTGTGTGTGTATGTGTGTGTGTGTGTGTGTGTGAGTGTGTGTTATTTATTGCTGTTGGACGCTTCGCTGACGCAAACAGGAGACCCGACCGAGTTTCATTCTCGAACAGAAAGAATTAATATTTATGAGTGTTTTTGGTATTTCTGCTGTTGGGGTGTTTTATCACTCTCAGCCCCGGCTGACCCAATGAAAAGCATCGAAAAGTACTCACTCAAGTGACTTCGGTTTTTTGTTGAAGAGCTGCAGTTCACCCACAGTCCATGAATTGCAAGGGCCATGGACCAAAGAAACAACCAAGAAGACGACGAAGAAGCTGACCGCACTTTCACAAAACAGTTTGCTGTTACTGTTCAACAAAAGTCTCAAGATACTTATTTTTACCACGTTCTCCACCAGTAGTTTTTAGATGTGGGTATGGAAGTTGAGTCTGTGTATGAATGTGTGTGTGTGTTTTTTGTGTGTATGTCTTTGCGTCTGTGTTGTTGTTGTTGTTGTTGTTGTTGTTGTTGTTGTTGTTGTTGTTGATGTAGTTGTTGTTGTTGTTTAATTAAAATTAATCTCAAAACATGCATGTGTGTGGTTGGTCGGTGCTCTGGTGTGGTTTGCTCCTTCTTTCTTATCAAACATCTATCGTCCTGATCTCTCCTCTTTCTTTTTTGTTTTGTTACTCTCTTGTAACAACTCTAATCACAGCCCAGTCACAAATCTCACGCCAATTGAGCCCTTGCTTTAGATTGCGCAATTTGTGCTCAATTGGGGTGAAATTTGTGACTGGGCTGACCATGGGTGCAGGGTAAGAATGTCGTTAGCTGTGAGACATTGATCTGTCACAGCAGCTTTATGCGCTAGTGTATTATTATTCACGGATGTGTGTCCTTGGGATTTGTTTGAAAGACAGGTACAAAATAAAGCTCGAGAATTTGGTTGATGTAGCGTTGAGCAGTTAGATTCCCACGAACAGACGCAAGTGCAGTCTTGCCAGCACTGCTGATTCCAACCCGCACAATGACGCTACCTCCAACAAATTATTTGCTTGTCTGATACAAGCTGAGTTTTACCGTTGGTTGGGTTTTCTGTAGTCTTTTGCCCATCCATCGTGCCGTACCAGTTGAAATTGGGACTCATCTGAAAAAATGTACTTATTTCAAATACAACGTGGCCTTCCAAGCTATGCTGTACTGTGCCCAGTGAAGTCTGTGGAGGACGTGAAAGGGTTTCAGTTTTATGCGATAAACTAGACACGTAGCGTCATGTATCGCCGTTTTCAAACGACAAAGAACAGTCAGGACAAAGACCGGATTATCATTTCTAACTCTGCTCGACTCATGTTGGGTCTGTGTTGCCGTTTGAACTCGAATTCTCGACTGTTGCATGCGGACGATTTTCTCGGTTTTCTCTTACAGCGTCCTGCTCGTTTTGAGTCTGTCATTTGGAAGCCTATTGTTACCTAGCGATCTTGTGTCGCATTTACAATGTGTCTGCTCACGTTGAACCTGCTCGTGAATGATAAAATCGGAGTGCCCACCTGTAGCGTTTCAATAATTTGATTTCTTTTTCATCCATTCAGCCGAAGCGTAGTGAATCAATAAAGAGAGAACCTTTTGAAGTAACGAACAATTTGAAAGGAGTCCAATCTCACGTGTGAAATTTTTGTTTTCAAAGTTACCCACATTTTTTCATATTTATTTTTACAAAATGTTGAAACTACGTGAATGACATCGTCAGACAAAACGATAGACCAGTGCACCTTAGTGAGTACAGTGCACGAACGGCAATGAGCAATAGTGAATAATTGGATATAAGTTTTTGAGTTACATACTCTTCACATATGTTAAATTAATAAGGATAAAGTGCATAATATTTTCACAACGGTTATTATCATTGGGACATATACAGTGGGACGTCTTGAACACAAGTGAAACACCCGCAGGGACATCGATGTTTGGGGGGGGGGGGCTAGTAAAACTGGGTTATTTCTTCACGCCTCCGTTTAAAGACTTATTTGCAGATATAAACTTTGCTTTTGTATGTTTAAAGAGACATTTAATGTCAGAGCTCTATATACCAACAGCAGAATCTCGGTAAGAACGAAGGAAGGCAATACAGACTGGTTCAAAGTAAGATCTGGAGTACGATACGGATGCATTCTATCTCCCCTCCTGTTTATAATATATATATGGACACAATAACACAAGAACCAAACCAAAGCCCAGAAAGCGTAAATGAATTTCTGTTCGCAGACGACTAATGTCTTATTCATCATAACCAACAAAGCCTCCAAAATCATACTACTGAACTCAACAACACTTGTGAGAAATTCAAATGAAAATAAGCACATCAAAAACAAAAGTTTTGATAGTCAGCCGAAACCATAGTCCCCTGAGCATCCATGTCAATAGTAAACAACTGAAACAGGTGAAGGAGTTTAAATATCTTGGCAGCACTTTTTCTGAAAACGGGTCCATAGACAGAGAAATAGAAATGCGAACTCAAAATGCCAACGCTGTCACCTACCAGCCCGCACCCCTTCTATCTCATTCAAACATCTCCATGGACACAAAGAGACAGCTTGTCACCTCAATATTCATACCAACATTATGTTATCAGTGCCAGACCTGGACCTTAAGCAAAACCCATGAAAGCAAAATCCCTGCTTGCGAAATGAAATGCCTCACAACTGAAAGAGCTGCGGAGCTGGCCTGCCATATAAGGCTGCATCTCCCCTTGACGCTTGACGCCAACAGAGGATGAAAAAGTAAAAGTAAAGTAAATAAAAGGACATTTGGCCCAACTGAAGCCATTCTATACATTTTCTGCTGTAAGTAAAGAACGTAATCCATAGATAGAACGGTGTGTTGACAGAAGAAAAAACGTTTCATATTTTATGACGCATTTTCAAAGAGGGAAAAAAATTGACGTTTTCTTGGATTTTACCTTGAAGCCTCCAGGACAGGAGGATCTCGTAAACAACTACGTCACTTCTCCAGACTAGCTTTTACTGCTGATTGAAATAGATGCCGCACCCTGAACGCCATAGACACTCGCCGCAGGACCTAATGGCTATAATAAGTTCGCTGTCATGGAGGGGGTCTCCCCTGAGCAGGCCTTCCTGACCTGCAGAATTTCTCTTTTCATACACCGACTTTGCACTTGAAGAAACCGCTCACCCAGGTGTGGGACTGTGTTAATTATACTGTTGTTTACTCCCCCGTCGATGCAAACTATTTAAAATCATTCTCGACCCAGAAAATTTAGAGCCAAAACGGGCTGAGTAGGTTACAGTATTCCAGCTAACGGAAAGTGATACTCGACCCCAAACCTCCCCAGTCGGGAACGGAACTCACGTCTTTCGTTTTCGAAGGCCAAGATTCTAAACACTGCACCTCTGACGTTGGTCAATGGGCGTTTAAAAATGGTAAAACGTGTGTTTCAAAGAAAAAGTATTCTATTTCCTCTTATGTACGCGAATATAAAAATGAAACGACACTATTACATTAAAAAACGCAAACACTCGTAGATCTTTGGATATGTGTCTCCCTTGGGGCATGTCAAGAAAGTCAGGATTTCGAAGAGAGAGAACGAGTAGCTTACTTGTGCAGTTTACTTCCTCTGTGTCTGTCTGTTTATATACGCAAAAGGGCATCCAGATCTTTGTTAGTTCTTTGACAACGCATGCTAGAAATAGCCCTTTATTATCGAAGTGCAAAATATGAAACCAATAATTTACAGATTTGGCTGATCATTACGAGTACGGTCAGGCAGATTTTTTTCTATATTAAAAGAAACTGTAATTACACTATTTGCTAGCTTAAAGACTTAACCTAACGTGAACTTCTAGAAAAGTACTTTCTGGTCAGTAAATTCTTAAAAACACAAGCTCAAATTTGTGAGGTAGTTAAAAATTATCATGGCGTTGATCAACGTAAGATGATTCGAGTTGGATCCACACTGTCCTCGTCTTTCGTGGGATATTTCCTGTAGCAGTGGGTTCTTGTCTGGGACTAGGGGCTCCCAGGGGTGCCGCCTTTGAACAGCGCCGCTGCGTGCTCAGGTGTAAGTGCAAGTTTTTTACGTCCCCGAAGTCACAATTTAGGTTATCAGGAGGGAGGGGCTACTTTGAGCCTTCTTGTTAAGGCCAATCCGGGCTTATTTTAGTTTTGGGTTTTATTATTTAGGTCGGGTTTTACTGCACTTGCCACCCAATAAGGTCATATAAGTGCCGAAGATTAGAGGTTTTACAAGAGAGAAAGAAACAAAACAAAGTAAGAGGAGAGAACAAGCCCATAGACGTTTGATAGGAAAGAAGGAGCAAACCACACCAGATAAACCGTCGACCTCCCACCAACTACCCGCTCGGGCTATTTGTTATATACTATCTCTTCGGTCAGATGGAGTTACTCCACCAAAAAAAAACCGTTTCCCACACCAGAATGTAATTCCCATTTTTGTGCGTGTAACATTGAAGAGTCTGATTGTTACACGGCAGGCGCCGGTGTGTTTAGTATTTGTGTTGTTACCTTGTGGTCATGAAAAAAACAAAAGAAAACAAAGAGAAAGTTCCTAATAAATCGACCTTCCACCCCTCACCTCCTTTGGCTCCAAAATCGATAATAGTAGGCTTCGGTCTCCACCCGGGCAAAAATTCAAAATTTCCTACCAACTGAAAATGTGTAATGTGTCCAACGTACTCATATGCAGTTGCGAGCGTTGTACGACACTTACCAAAACAACACACAAAAAAACGACCTTCCCACAATGGCTTTATGCACTCATCATTTTTCACAATGAAAACGAATCCCGTATTGCATTCTGTTGTCTAAAGGTTAAGCTTTTCTTCGCAAACTGCAGCCGTGAATTTGATTGGCGTGTGGGAAATTCTTTGATCAGGTATCTTCATCCGTCTACTGGGACATTTTATCTATCTCAGCTCGGGTTAACCCGAGAGCCGGAATGAAGAGCCAGATTCATAGCAGCCTGCCCGCTAAATGATCTAAATTGTGTGATCTGGTTGTGCAATATTTGCAATTTCTATGACAATGGATCACATTTTGATACGAGTTTGGAGCCCATAATAAGACACAATTGGATCATTCTGATGCTTGTTACAGAATCCTAGGAATGGGATTTTCTGCTTGGTTCCCATCCTCGACGGACAGATATGCTTGAAGAGGGAGTTGAGAAATAAGTGAGTAAGCATAGAGAAGGGATGGCAACTGTACGTCCTTGGAGTTGTGGTGTACAGGTGGCACCCTAACGGCGGGGCTATCGCGACTCTCTTGGTGGGCAGCACACTAATTTACACACACATGTCTGCACGTGGGGAAGCAAAGCATTTTATCATAATAACAGACTGTTCAAGGCTTGCCCACACACATACCCCTCACGCGCCCCCTCTTTAACGCTTACTTCTAACTCTTTTCGCATAAGCAACGCTTGTTTGTTTATACTCACGCAGGTGTGCTCAATACGCACGAAAGCCCTCAATACTGCTCTACATTCACATTCTTCATTGCGTTTGGGTTATCTTACACAAAACATGCCATAATGTCTTCCAAAGCAATAAAAACCTACCCATTTTAGTACATGAATGTTCCCATAGTTGCTAACATCACGGTGGTCTTTATTTTTTTAATCATCCGATCCTTTTAAAGCAGTTTTGCTCAAGTTTTGTGCTGATTCGTACTCAGGCCCTAGACCCTGGCTGGGAATATGATAATGGTCCACCTGGGTATAGAGTTAGAGGGAATGAAACGCACAGACAAAGCGGGTGCGGCCGGGGGGGGGGGCATAATATCTGCATGGCGATTATACATTGCACTCCAGAACTGACTGCTGGCACGAACAGTCGGCTACCTGTGGCTGTCATCAGGCTGCTTACCTAATCAAAGCAAGCGCGCTCACACAAACACACACACACACGCGCGCGCGCGCGCGCACGCACACAAACACACGCACGCACGCATACACGCACGTACGCATGCATGTAAACACAACTTATAAAGAAATCCAACTAACCAAAGAAATGTGGTCGATCCAGGTCAGCCCATGCCAGTCCAATAGTCTCTCTTATGTGCTAAAGTCAATCTCTATGAATTAGCATAAATAATATAATTCTCTGAGCGGAGAAATTATTTTTAAAATTATTGTCTCTATCGCAAAAGTATCAATATGTTTAAATTTTACTTGTTGCCTACAGGGCACGTCACGCAAACTCTTGTGCAGCATGTCGATGTGAAATTAAAGTAGCACAACCAAAGTTCTTTTCAACAGGGCATGGTTGCTGAAAGTTTAGGGTTTAGGGTTGAGACCTTCGAAAAATGGAAGTGGGTGAGATGTCATTGATGATGCTTTGGTTGCTTTACTAGTAGGTCCGAAGCTACTTATCTACTATCTCTCTTTTCTTTTTCTTTTGTCTTGCTTTTAAGCAGCACTAAATCGCCGTAACTGTGTCAATGGGCTTGAACTTAGAGTAACAGACTGAATCACCTTTCATCCTTACTAGTTATTGAAAAGATAGTTGAATGTATCATGTAGCCTATCTTCGTTATAAGCACAAAATAGAATACTAATGTATCTTCAGCTGCTAAATTCCGAAAGATTTTGGAAGTGAATGCTAATCATTGAATTGCTCCAAAGAAACTTTGAATTATTCAAGACTTTACATAAAGGACTTCAAATAAAAGCATAGTTTTTGGCTGATGTCTGAGTACAGTGTGGTTTCGTGTAAATGCTTAATATATCTTTTAACTTGGCCCTAGAAATCTACATACTTTGCTGTTCCCTAGATAGAGAAAAGAAAAGAAAAAAATATCCGCGCAGTAGCTCTATATAAAAACTCAGTGAAAAGACGAAGAAAGACTACCCTTTTAATTTCAGAATTCAACTCTTGCTTTTTCTCAGGATTAGCAATTTGAAGGCGGCAAAGGTTGGAAGTTGTCATATTATTATTGCGATACGAAATAAACGCTCACATGTGATAGTCATTAACAAATTCAATCTGTTTCTTGAAATCTTTGTGGGTATTTGGTGGTTGTTTTCTTTTTTGGTTTATTATTTTTAAGAGATTCATCCTCCAAATGTTGTAAATAAAATATTATGACATTTAATTAGCGTACAATCATAGCTTACAATTGTCTCAATTCAACTCACGCATGTGTATGGCCACTCGAATTCAGAAATTACGTCCTGGTACACAGGTCGTTAGACCACCAACACAACATTTCTCAGGACGTTTCCTTTCACCATTAACAGATTGGAAGAGTTTGGAAAGCAGCATCCGTAACCAGCGCGATGACATAATTTGAGGGTGAAGATGAAGGACCAGCTGGGCGGATAAGTCTTGTAATTCCAAAGCACAGTTACTCCATAATCAACGGCCAGTTTCGCAAACTACCGCATGGCTAGTTTTCCACCAGTGCAGCCCCCACGTTCATCAGCGCGCCATTCACGCGCACCCATGGGCTGGCTGCGTGCCACTCGCTCACGCACTCTCGCCCCGCTGTGAACACTGAAATGCCAGTCTTCAGGGTGAGGAAGTTTCTTGTTATTAGATCGGGGCGCGTGCCACAGATTTATTCTTTAAAGGCACTCCTCCTTCAGGAAAGTTAGCGTATTTCTTCAATTTTTGGCAAGATATCAACTTGGTACTTTGTTCTTTTGTTGACAATAATCGCACTACTGAATACGTCATGATTTATTTTGGAGGTAGTTTATTTATTAGAACAAATTCCCATTACTGAAGCGTCTTTCCTCCCCCTGTCCCTCATTACACCCCCCCCCCCTACTTTTTCCTCTTTACTCCAAGTCTATTTTTCAGATTACAGTTTTGAGTTTGCTTATTTCTTCTTGTGAGTGCAGTCACACATCATCTGAAAAGCTATTTTTTCCTTCTTCGTTCACTTTCTCTTTTTTAAGTAAGAAAATGTGTGTGTTTGTGTGTGCGTGCATGTGTGTGTGTGTGTGTGTGTGTGTGTGTGTTTGTTTGTGTGTATGTGTGTGTGTGTGTGTGTGTGTGTGTGTACATTTGCGTTGTATGTTGTACGGGTTTTGTTTTGTTTTGTTTTGTTTTTTGGTTTTGTTTTTTCTCTATTTCCTTCTTCTGGGTTGGGGAAGGGCTGTGAGAAGGCCTAGAGATTGCCGGAAGATTATGGTGAAATATGAGCTCATCTTTCAATATTCGAAGAAATAAAAACTCCCTAGCCTGAAGATTGAATCTGAAATTTAGGTGGCAGACTAAATAAGACCTTCAGCCATAATAAATTGAACTGGGAACTTTTGCTTTGTTTTGTGGAAAACTAAAAACGGCGTTCTGAACGGGGATTGTCTTGTAAAGTTTCATCCATTTGGCTTGTTTCTATTGGAGAGAGAGAGAGAGAGAGAGAGAGAGAGAGAGAGAGAGAGAGAGAGAGAGAGAGAGAGAGAGGGGGAGGAAGAGAGAGAGAGAGAGAGAGAGAGAGAGAGAGAGAGAGAGAGAAAAGAATGAAGAATAACCTTCCTATACCACCATTGTTGGCGTCGGTGGCCTTGTGGTTAGGCTCTCGGACTCGCAACCGTAAGGTCGTGGGTTCGAATCCCGTCAGGGGCCCGACGTTGTGTCCTTGGTAAAGGCACTTGGCACAAAGTTTCCTCACTTCACCCAGGTGGAAATGGGTACCCGGCTATAGACAGTGAAAGATCTTGTCAGTTTGATAGTGTTTGAGCGCGTGAAATCCGCAGCTTGCACTGTATGTTTCCGCGGAAGCTGAGAATGTTTCTGAGTGTTCTCAGAGGGTCTGCTGGGGTAATAATAGTTGTAAAGCGCATAGAGCATGCTCTTGAGCATGGATATGCGCTATACAAATGCAATCATTATTTATTATTATTATTACCATCGAACCTACCACAATCCAATCTGCGTGGAATACATCTTGGAAGAGAGACGCGAGTGAATAAAGAAAAACAATAGCAATAACAAACCAAAACAGGATTTTTAAAAAAGCAATACAAAACATGAAACAAGAGAACTAGAGTGAATTGAACCCGTCTTTAGAGTGCAAGGGCAATTAGTCTAACAGTTACGTCTCGGTAGCCGGCCAGTCACTTTTCATACGAACGAGGCCAATGGCAAGGACTCACTGCATTGACTTTACAACAACAACAAAATGTGTCCAGGTCATTATCAGAGGTCGGTCGCATGGTTGAATAGTCTGAGTAAATAAACACTCAGGAGCACATTATGTTCTGTGTGTCTTTCTGTCTGTTTATTTGTTTGTATGTTTGTATGCTTGCTATACTCTCTCTCTTTCTTTCTTTCTCTCTCTCTCTCTCTCTCTCTCTCTCTTTCTCTCTCTCTCTTTCTCTCTCTCTTTCTCTCTCTCTTTCTCTCTCTCTCTTTTTCTCTCTCTCTCTCTCTCGCTCTCTCTCTTTCTCTATCACTATCTTTCTTTCTCGCTTATTCTCTCTCTTTCTTTATTTCTCACTCACTCTCTCTTTCTTTCTCTCTCTCTATCTATCTGTCTCTCTCCTTTCACATTTTTTTCTCTCTTCTCCACATCTGCCCACTCCTTCCTCGACTGGAAAGCATTATCTGAAATCACACAAAAGCACATAAAATTTACCTTGCAAAAACAATTATATGAAATATGAAAGCGTTTAAAGAGAATAATACGTCTTTACATGGCAGACTACGATGTGGGGGTACTCACACGACAACGTACAATAAATGTTGTGATTATTAAAGATGCCAATTTTTTTGGGGGTGAGTATTTTACGGCGCTCGCAACTGCATAAGGTCATATGAGCGCACGGGACACACCAAACATTAATTCAATCGGTAGGAAATTTTGAATTTTGCCCGGGTAGCGGCCGAAGCCTATTCTTATCGAATACCAACTTTACTTTAGGACACAATAGGGGTCAATGACTAAGACTTTCAGATTAAATACTAATTATTCTACCAAAGTATAAATAATTCTGCTGATGGGGCAATGGAATAAATGTTACATGTAACTGTCTGTGTTTTACGCTTCCATCAACACGATTTCGATCATAAAAGGAGGCGGGGTGCTTTGACCCTGCCTTTCAGGGCCAGACATGGCCGAGAGGAACACAACGTCCAAGCAGACAAATATAGGTGGCCGATCTAAAAACACAGACAAAAAAACCTTCTCACCCACTCAAAATATTCAAATCTCGTCTTTTAGCCTGTGAAGGCGAAGCGCTCACCCCAGAAGCAGGTTCTATTCAGCCTCCGCGTGGACCAAAAAATAATTATCTTTAGTTGAATTCTTAGCCCGTTTAATTAAAATGGCCCTTCAAAGGGTGATGAGAAAAAGAACAATCTAAAATGTAATGTTTTAATTGTCGCTAAGCATTACTCAATATCTTTGGTTCACGCTACAAATCTGCTTCTGCACCTGTCCTATTCTAAAATAAAAGTAAATTGGACAATTATCTAAAGTTTTCTATTGCGTCCAGTGACACCAAAACAGTGGTTTTTCATATAATCTATAATTATGTTTCCTATCGTTCATTCAAAGGAAGAAAGAGATCAGTCGCTACTTTAGAATTACAAAGTTGTATCTGACATTTTGGCCGTTTGGAGTTACCACGACCACGAGGTCAGTAACCAAATATGTTCTTTCTGCTCTATCAGAATTGTCTGATAAATTGGAGTCCTTATCAAAATATTCAAAGAATTGATTTTTTAAAAAGATTGACATGTTGCGAAACTCAAAAAATTGTTACGTCAAATTTCTTTAAAACTAGAAACTGAGGAGATAGAACTTTGTAATTCTAGGGTAGTGTATCGGCAGCCAAGATTGGAGACATACAGCATCATATTATTACCCATTGAAGTGGGTCCCCAGATACAAAAAACAATATTAAAGGTCAGACAGTAGAATAATAAGCCCCCCCCCCCCTCGTGTGTTGTACCCTTTCCTTTATTATTTCACTACACTAGAAGGAGAAGCCAGAACTGAATCGTACATCGGCAATCATGGTCCGTTACACATTTCTCTTCTAGGATGCTCAAAAAACGTTATTATTCTGGTCTTATAGTGACAAAACTCCATTCAAGTTGCAGTTCGCTACCTTAGAATTACAAAGTTTTAGCTACTCAATACCCAGTTTTGAGAAATTTGGCATCAACAGTTTTGAGTCTCACAATAATAATATTATATCAAGCCTTTTTGAATGCAATTCTTTGAATATCGTAATAACGCCTCCGAAAATTCTTACCTTTTTTACAGGGCAGATAGAAAATTTGCTTTCTGACTTCATGGTCTTAGTAACTCAAGACAGCCAAAAATGTCAGATAGAACTTTGTAATTCTGAGGTACCGAGTTGTCTATGTATTATTTTTTCATTGCTGACATCTGCTTGTGTTTTTCGCTATCTATTGTTCTAGAGAAAGCAACATGTTCCAGGCTTTTATTTCGATTCAAGTGTCTAACAGCTTCATTAACTTGATAACCTTATTGGGTATTTTGTTGTTGTTTATGGCTGTCGTATGCTGATGTCCTTTAACACTGCCCCATTTGACTTCTTTTGTTTTTGTGTGTGTCATGAAATGCAACTGTCACCAAATAAAACACGTTTCTGTTTGTTTAATTCATTTTCAATATCTTTGGAAACTCGCAGCATTCAGAGAAGGGTTGACGACATAATAAATTATATATTTTTAAAATCCGTATCTAAATTTTCATCGAGCCCTATCATCGAATGCTATTCTAATGTTCTGTTCTGCTTTGTCTTCTTAATTCTATCATTTTATCTTTAATTATACCAGAGTTATTAGAAATGGCCTAGATGTGTTTAAAAAATGATGAACCCTAGAAGAAAAACAGTTTATCAATAGAAAATTTCCCTGTGTCATTTGATGATCGCTGCATCAACATTACTCGTAATCTTTTATCTTCATAGGCTTTCATCAACTAGTGATGTTGACCGCAAAAAGACGCACAAACTCCACTAGAATCGATGACGATTCTCACAGAGACCATAATGGCAGAGCGCGCACAGCTAACTCAGTCATCGCCATGACCTTTAGCGCCCTCAGAATGACAGGGTGATAACTTCATGACGTATAGTTTTGAGAAAATGAAGTCCAACGATTCGCACCCTTACAGCTAAAATGATTTTATACCTTAATCAGCGTCAAACTGAGAAACGATTGATCAGGATTGGCGTGGGTTTTTGGCACTGTGTTCTGAAGATCTCTAGGTGTCGTGCGAAACCAAGTTTACTCAAAAAATGAAGTCAGATCTCTATCATTCCAAGAGTGCCCTTTGTGTCTTCTTTCTTGTTCTGGTTTAGAGATCTGCTTGAAGATAGCCATGAAAGCAGCAGTAATGCCAAAATAGAAGCAACAAATCGTATTTGCTTGTTCATGCTTCCGATCTCAAGTAATGCTCTTATAAACTATCTGACATGCTAATGCCCTTATAGTACTGTATGTTGGCTTTTGAATCTACAGAGGCTCCGAACCGCAGAACACATCGATTTCCAACATATGAGTTTTTTTCCAGATTGTTTCAAACATTTTTTGGAAAATCACAGAAGCATTTTATTTTTACTGACCCTTTACCAGCATAATTATTATAATTCGTCCGTCTTGAACTAAAATAGACCTTTAAAATCAAAAGAGATAGAAAAGTTATAGATCTTTCCTGCGACCACACGTAGCTAGGATGGTAAGAAGAGAAAGGTAAAGGAAATAATAGCTTGCAGTCGAATAGTACTGAACACAAGAGCCATAACTCCTCAAACACCACCTTTCCCTTTCCTATATTGCTGCACTTATCTGCCATAAACATGGTCATTTCGTTAAATCTTCTGTTGGCTTCGCTTTATCATGAGAGTCACTTGATGCAGATTGAGGATAGCGTTCTTCATTGCTAAATTAATGAGAATACAGGAGCTGCAGTCTCTTATCTTCGTGCAGTGTTGTACATGTATCTTAAATTTTCACAACAGGAAGCCCGCAATATGCGTATACTACACTAACTACAATATGTATCTTGATCGTGCATGTATTAATGTTTTCAATGTCATTTTGCATCGACATGAGAAACAATTCCAGCTAAACAAATGCAAGAATATATATTTCAGGAGAATTACTTTTATAATATACATGCCAGACCATGTACCAGACTATCATTGCTTGCTTCGAAACGAAGGAAAACAAGTTGAATGACTTACATACAACACCTTTCGACGAGGGGATAAAATTATTTCAATATAGAATTATTAGAGTCCAATTCATGAAGTCCGAGCTGAGGGTTATTTTGTACCAACTTCAGTGTCCGACGTTTACGGGTTCCAGGCTGTTGAAAATCTTCCCCTCAAGCCAAATATTTCTACGGTTAATGCCCGTGCACCGAAGCATTTCAGTTTACATTCGCATTAGCTCCTTTTGTAACGACTGAGGTAGACACTGGTGCCAAAACAGGGGGAAAATTTAGTATGTACAAGATAGTACCCAGCAAACGAAAAGTCTACGTTTGAAATCCCAGACGTGACTGCGGATAACGATTGTCGGAGGAATTTGCCTCTCCGCGGGTAGGTAAACGCAGCCATTGGTCTTGCTTTGAAAACAAGCACACCGTTCTTTTGGTAATTTCTCTTTCTGGATCGAAGAGACAAAAGCCATGGCTACGTTCAGAGGAGGAGGATCGATGAATGATTCTACAGGAATGATATTATATCACGGATCTGACTGACAGAGACATGCTTTCCAAGTTTTTTTTCGTTATCTATTTTCTGTTTGTTCTAAATGTACCGGCGTCTGTGCTGAAGCGGTCATGCTCTTTGCCGTAGCACTCTGAAAACATAAGTTCGATACCCATGAGGGAAGAATATTCATCGACTATCTCCGTCGGTCTATTGGGATATTGTGCAGCCAGGATTGACCCTCACAGACGGGACCAATGCAGTCCGCCTCCCGAACGTTCTAAAATATGTCAATGAGGACTTAAAAGACCAAATAATCAAATTCAAGAATGCCCTGTAAAGGATTTGAACTAGTGTAATCGGCATCATAGTCCAGTATGATGCCACCTGAGCTGTTCAGGAAGTATACATATTATTCTTAAACAACGAATTGACATTTCTAGAAAACTTCCGGTTCGTGCAAACTAAATGTTTAATGATTTATTTCAAATACCGTGCAGCGATTAGATATGAGCTAAAGAGAACTCATTAGTATATTTTTGTTATGCTACGACTTTGGCAAAGTCAATCCCACGAGATATTCAGATATGAAAGAGCATGGCCTTAACAAGGATTTGCTTAACAAACATCAGCACAGAATCGTTGGCTTCGCATAAAAAGTTTTGACAGCGGGCATTGTGAATAACGGAACGATATGAACGCCATTACCATGTTTTGTTTGATTCAACCGAGAACTCGGTAATTAAGGGATCTTGCAACTATAAAGCAAACTCGCGTTATAATGAGGAAAAAAGGGTTATTTTATTTTATTTTATTTTATTTTATTTTATTCTTTTTATTTTTATTTATTTATTTTTTTTAATTCTTTTTTTTTTTTTGGGGGGGGGGGGTCTTTTGTTTTTTTTAGAGATCGGAGATGCTTGTCAAATATGTACATATTATCTATTTTTGGACTTATTCCAGAGCATATCCTCACCGATATTTCTCTGTTTTGTGACATTGCACAAGGTTATTCTTATGTTTCCTGAGTCAGATCAGAAGCGAACATCGAGGATTTCGATAGGTCTCAGGTAAATATTATGTTCTTTTCTCATCACCCATCTGTTCAAGTTCTTGAAGTAAGTTATTCTTGGTATCTCTCTCTCTCTCTCTCTCTCTCTCTCTCTCTCTCTCTCTCTCTCTCTCTTGCTTTCTATTACTTTTTCCCGTGAGCGTAAGATGTTAAATGCTGTAGTGTTACAGTTGCTTTATTGCAAAAGAGTATGTAGACATTATGACGAAGAAGATTATAATAATAATAGCACTTGTATGGTGCATAATATGTTCTGCAGCATGCTTTTAGTCCTTTAGAAGTATTATTACATTTTAAAACAATACAGCTAACACGTGCTATTGTATTTTAAAAGCTTTACACACAAATACATGCGTTTCTGAGAATGTAGGAACAAATCTGTTGGCAGCATTCAGAGGTGATTTTGGTATATAAAATGCAACAGACATAAGTGTAAAGAAACGTTTTAGTCGTTAGAAACCCATAATAGATGACACAAAGAGATGTAAATTCTAAGAAACTGCTTTTATGCCCTCCGGTGATCGGAACTTAAGGGAAAATATAACGTCAAACGGGCGACTTGTGGAGACTTTACTCGTAATGGCATGCACGATGTGACCGGAAAATCAACTTGATAAACCGAAGTAGCAGTGCTGCTAAAGTTGCAAAGCTTTTTTTTTTTTACTGTCTTATGTTTGCCTTTTAGATGTGTGGAGTAAAGCATGGTATGTATGTATGTATTTGTTTGTTTAGTATAGGGTTTTACGGCGCTCGCAACTGCATAAGGTCATATGAGCGCGCGGGACACACCTAATACCTTTTCGTTGGTAGGAAATTTTGAATTTTGCCCGGGTAGCGGCCGAAGCCAACTCTTATCGATTTTAGACCACCAAGGGATCTTTAACGTGCGCAACTTGCACACGGGCTCTCCGAGATTTTTCGCCCTTGTATGTATGTATGTATGTATGTATGTATGTATGTATGTATGTATGTATGTATGTATGTATGTATGTATGTATGTATGTATGTATGTATGTATGTATGTATGTATGTATGTATGTATGTATGTATGTATGTATGTATGTATGTATGTATGTATGTATGTATGTATGTATGCATGTAGGTAGGTAGGTAGGTAGGTAGGTAGGTAGGTAGGTAGGTAGGTAGGTAGGTAGGTAGGTAGGTAGGTGGGTAGGTAGGCAGGTAGGTAGGTAGGTAGGTAGGTAGGTAGGTAGGTAGGTAGGTAGGTAGGTAGGTATGTATGTAGGTAAGTATGTATGTATGTATGTATATGTACGTACGTAGGTATGTATGTATATATAAAAAAGGGATGGAATCAGAGTCTTAATTGGAAGCGGAAAAATTCGTGTAGTTGTTTAACTAGTTATTGCGGAAGTGGGTCTGTAGACTGAGAGGTAAACTCGCCCAAAAAAGTGAAGGAACAGCTTGTGTTTTCACCTGTCAAATTCAAACTTCAATATCTCACAAACCCGTCATAATCAATCATCCAAACTTGGCACACGCACTAACGACTAGACACAGTTTGCCTGTACGGCAAATTTACCAGCACCAGCTTCATAGCGACGGCGCAGAGCATTCTGAAATACAGCCGAAAAGCATGAAAAATGGGCTACATTTCTCTGACTCAGCAACATTGGCATAGGGACTGTTAGCTAAAACTAAGCTTAGCATATGCTAAACAGATATCTTAGCTGTGAATATTGCTCACTTACAACGCTTTATAAGCCGGCGTTTTTCCTGCCATGTTTCATTACAACACGATGGTCCAACAACACTCGCTGCCGGACGTCGACAGAGGACGAGCCCTTACCTGGCTCCAAGATGGCTCCACGTTCCCAGTTGTTGCACATCGATTTGGGGTTCTCCATCAGTCATATAGAGGCTGCAAGAACGATGGCGAGC
>NW_004797692.1:294410-297186 GCF_000002075.1 Aplysia californica
CCCCCTTTTTTTAAAAGATGTCTCAACACCTTTCACGTCCTTTGCAAACACATTTCTATTTGGATTTTACTGAAAAATTTTAATCAAAAGCACAAAAAAACATGTAAATATGCAGTTTCTCCGGACGCCTCAGCTTTGGAAGTCGCCAAATTTTGACGGCCATTTTCTTGCTAATTTTAGCTCTGAAACAAGGAGACCCCCTCTTCTTTCAAGCGCAAAAAATCTCCAATGTTTTTCAGGATAGATGGGTATTTTTTCCACCAAAACCAAGATACGTGAACAAGCTTTAAGATGCTGCCAATATCTATGTAAGCTCAAAAATTGACAAGC
Source organism: Aplysia californica (assembly GCF_000002075.1). Lineage (NCBI taxonomy): Eukaryota > Metazoa > Mollusca > Gastropoda > Aplysiida > Aplysiidae > Aplysia > Aplysia californica. The sequence goes on from NW_004797692.1 coordinate 294,741, forward strand.
GCCTGATTCCTACTCGTTGTGACATGTTGTAAGTGGTTCGGGGTAAATTAGTGATGATTCATCACCCCCTTCCTCCCCTCTCATACAAAAAAACTAACAAAAACAACTCTTTTGAGGTAGGCTACCTAAGTACTTAAACCTATGAATTTGGCGTCCATACTTTATTGAAAATACATCATAAGTTTATGTCTGAAACATAGTAATTGCACCACGATAAGGGTTTCCGCTATCTGAAAGTTAGAGAGTGCGAGACCAATCTTATTGATATATGAACTATTTTAGCAAAATACTTGATTTTTTTCCAGAAATTGAACTAAGACTTGTCAATGTAAGTTATAGATGGATTCACCAACCCCATTGATACAATTTAGATAATTCGGGAGCGACGTGTTCGACCCTGCCTGTTAAGGCCTATCTTCGTTAAGAGGAATACTACTGGACTACTGGGTACAGTAAATTCCCCCACTCAGTAATCGAACCCATGGCATATGTGTTGAGCTAAATAAAAGGAAAATTTTTAAAAAACAAATTGTCCAACCGCCAGAAAATGTCGGTTTATTTGGTTTCATTATTAGGAGGAGTACATGATTTCACCACGATGTACAATATTGAAATTATAATTGTTGCGTTTTTACATCCCCACCGGCGATATTAAATTTTTTCAGAGGCGCGCTGCTTTTATCCCACTTGCTTCCTAAGCCCACCCCGGCCAGAGAAGTACACATTGCCACGTCAAATAAATGTTGATACTGTTTTGAAAATCATCCCCGTACGGGAATCGAATTTGTGTCTTCTGCGTGCCACAGTACAGCAAAGCGCTAAGTACTACATGTACTATATCACAGACGCTGGAGCTCCAAGACAGAGGGGTATAAGTTCCCAAGGTACCGTGCCTCGTGACTCATTGGGGCAGAGGAAGATAGGACTAACGCTAACATTACTTAAACACAATCCCACATCATCACTCATCACCACCGTTATTTCAAAAATCATTACTGTTCTCAGATCATTAACTTACATCTATAATCCTTGAATCTCTATCTGTGAAAACTATCGAACGCACTTTTTTCGACTAATCAGATGGCGTCAGTATCATATATGGGATTTTTTAAAGTTCGCAAGATACAGAAACAGAACCCCTGTACGACAGCAAGAGATGTATACATATACTGTGACCAGGACGGTTGAATGACACACATGTCCAGCATCCTCCTTATCTCTCCTCCTTCTTTGTTTGTGTTTGTTACTCTCTTGTGACACCTCTAATCTTCAGCATTTAAATAACCTTATTGCGTTCCAAGTGCAGTGAAACTCTTACTAAAACTAAACATATGACCATATTATCTTATGCTATGCCTACCAAGGGTATTATTTTACACATGGTGCACTGTCTTTGTATTTGGACAAGTCTTATTTACTTTATTTTTCTTACGCTTGAGTCAAGTTTTTTGCCTACATGAGTCGAGCAATCATCAAATTTGGAAGCCCTTGTCTAACAAATTTGTTTTTGCATTGATATTAAGATTACGTGAAATTATTTCTGTTCTATCAACTCAATGTATGAATAATACATCAGATGAGAATGTTATTATGTAGTGCGTCTAGATTTTGCTGCATTTTATTAGGAACAGTACTCTTGTTATACATAAAAATGCTTCCATTTTTAAGACATATTTCAACCCAAAAAAAACAAGTAAGTTTTTTTTAGACGATTACAGAATTAAAGGCTTGCCCTCTATCAACGTACGAAGAAGAAAAAATATAATAGTTCAAACTTATATTGAAAACGCCGATCCACTCTTTTGGCTTTTCTAAGGCCAAGTCTGAAACAGACATCGGCGATCATGATCTTCCACTTAGTGGTCTTCTCCCATGCTCTAAAAAGTACCTTTAACATTCTTTTATTTGTCACGTGTCTGTTCAAATTCGTTTAAGATGGGGGTTTAGTTAGTTTTGTTTGTCTGTTTCGTTGTTTGTTTGTTCTGTTTATTTTGTTTGTTTGTTGTTTGTTTGTTCTGTTTATTTTGTTTGTTTGTTTGTTTGGTTGGTTGGTTGGTTGTTTGTTTGTTTGGTTGGTTGGTTGTTTGTTTGTTTGTTTGGTTGGTTGGTTGTTTGTTTGTTTGGTTGGTTGGTTGTTTGTTTGTTTGTTTGTTTGGGTGGAGATTGTTTTTCCCTACCTGCCTGTGCCTCGCTTGTGTTTCATTCGTAAAGTGAGAGTAAGAAGTTATGGACTTTATGTCAACACAAGTTTCGAAGAACTTACATTTATTTGTCTCTCTACTTAAAAGTATTCATTAGTGCACCTCCAGCGGTGGTTTCTTTCAGCACTTACTTCAATGCCTATTAGACTTTGTTTTTCCGCCCGCGAAGTTTGACAGCAGCATTACTTACTTACTTGTCCACTGTGTTGGGGTCACTGCAGTCGGAACATGTCCATCTCTGCTCT
>NW_004797692.1:298403-302506 GCF_000002075.1 Aplysia californica
CTTGTGTGTGTGTGTGTGTGTGACTGTCTGTCAGTCTGCCTGCCTGTGTGTTTGTCTCTTTTTATTCCATGTAAGGCAATATACTTTGGTTCTCTACACATAAATTGAACATATCTCTTCCTATATTTTATTTATGATTCATTATCATCATAATAATTAATATACGTCATCAAACTGACAACGTGGGGGCTCTCGTGGCCTGTTAGGGTGTTTGCCTCTCATTTTGTGGTCCCGGGTTCGAATCTGCATCGTGATGGAAAATTTTGTTCTTTAAACTTTTCTACTTTCACATCCTTTCCTGCTCTCTAACAATGTTCTTTCGTCTGCTTTCGTTTCCTTATTTTGCCCCCACCTCCTAACCTCCTTTGCACCCTCCTGTGGGCTCCTGACTCGTTCTGCAGCATTTCTACTGTTTCTCCTTACTCCTTCTTACTGCCACACCTGTAATCTTCTGGTAGGTAAGATCTACACCTAGCCTTCTCAGATAAGGGCGAAATATTTTGGAGGTCCCGTGTGGAAGTTGCACACGTTGAAGATCCCTTTGTGGTCCAAAATTCAAAATTTCCTTCCAACTGAAAATGTTTAATGTGTCCCGCGCGCTCATATGACCGTACGCAGTAAAACACTTACCAAAAGACAACTCACCACCGTATGATTTTGGATTCTATCATTGGCGCGGTTGAACAAGACGTTGGGTTCTGGATAATGGGTCTAAATCACCTATGTCCAGTAGTGCGTCAATCAACAAATTACTGGCGTTTGTGGTGAAGTGAGAAAGAACTTCACTGTTGTACAAAGAAGAGGTGAGTTTGATTCCCAAATGAGGATAAATTTCATGAAGTACCTTTGACTGTCTTATGGAATGCTATATCCCACTCAGTCTGTGTTGGCTTTGACACGCAGTTGGAAGCAGCCGGTCTCTTAAGTGTCCCTAATTGTGTCGATAATGGTGTGAAACAAGTACAGTCATAATAATGATCCTGTCCATTTTAATGGTATTTTCTAATAAGCTGAATTTTGTCTTACAAGCTGCTTCACTTGAGGTCCCACGGCGGACATTTAAACGATACCCGCCACAACGGAATAACAAAACAATTTTTTCTTTAAGTTTAAGATTTCAAAAGATGAAAAACCAGCCTGTGGAGGGTTTTTTCTTTAGTTGTGATTCGACACTAAAATTAAGGGGCTTACATCCATCAATATCTGTCTTGGAGACGACTGAGGCAAATACATGAGAAGCCATGAAACATTTTCAAAGAAAGTAGAAAATTGGTTTGTTGCGGATTCAAATAAAGGTCACTCAAATTGTAATTGAGCACTTGATGAAAACTCTTCGGCCTAGGGCTGGAATGAAAAGAGGCATCGAACAATAACAATTTTAGCAAACAGAATGTTCTTACCATCAATTTCATCAGAGAATTTTTCTTCAGTAAAGAATAAGATTTAAGAAAACGTTTAACGAATAAGAGGTAGATGTACGTGTATTATTCACTTGTTCTTTCTGATGGTAACTTAAACTTTATCTTTAGAGTTCAGCTATTTATTCACATTACATGAGCACCTAAAATTATCTCCTTTCACCTCCTTTTCAGATCTCTAGAAGGAATGCTCTTTCGTTTGCGTTCGTCTCCACCTTCTGCCCCCACACCCTTGCCTCCTTTGCCCCCTTCTCTGGGCTTCTGACTCTTTCTGAAGTCTTTTTACTTTTACTCCTTGGCTCATTACTGCTGTCTTTCAGCCACACCCCTGATCTTCTGGTAGGAAATATCTACACCTTGCCTTTTCGGACAAGGGCGAAAAATCTCGGAGGTCCCGGGTGAAAGTCGTGCACGGTAAAGATCTCGATAAGAGTAGGCTTCGGCTTCGGCCGACACCTGGGCAAAATTCAAAAATTTCCTACCAACTGAAAATGTTTAGGGTGTCCGGCACGCTCATACAACCTTATACAGTTGCGAGCACAGTAAAAAAAGTTGCCAAAAGATTTTGTGGTGTTGCCGTTATGCAAGCTGAAGGCCCGAATTCGATTACAGTGTACAGTAAATTTGTATCGAGTATCTCAGTCTTTTTTCTGAGACGTTGTATCTCTCTAAGTCCAAGTTGATCCTGACCGGTAGGGTTAAAGACCGCCTCCTAAATAATATAAATTGAGTCGATGTATGTTTTGAATTACCTATCTTTATAACAAAACATAACTAAACTAAACTAAAAATGAACCTGCTGTTGCAAATGTATCGAAACACAGGGCCCAGTTGTCCCGATATATTGCTTATTCAGAAGTCAAGCTTTACTAAGGAAAACATTCATAATATGGTCTCTGTCCGTAAGGATAGTGTGTGTGTGTGTTTTTTTTTTCCTATGAAAATATTGATTAAAAGGCCAATATTGGTTTCATTTTAGTGTACTTCCTTCCTCTCTTCATGTTTACCCCTCCTCTCCCCTTCACTCGACCGAATCATAATTATCATCATTGTTGAATAAAACAGAGTTGGTAGGGAGGTTGATAAATTTTTCAGTCAGAAAATATAAATAGGCTACATGTATATGGAAAAATTAAACTATTGTTTGTCCATTAAAACGGTTCATCGTTTCACATCGAAGAGTTCTTCAGGAGAAGCTCTTCATGTGCTTTTTCAGGAGCAATCACTATCATCACCATCATTATCGTAGTCCTCAACATCTCAAAAAACTCTCTTTGATCCAAACAGAGTGGCAGTTGAGGTTCGATTTTTTTTAAATGGTAAAGTATGTTCCTGCCCTTACTTGCGTGTTTCTATTCAAAGCCGGTGTCTACAGAAATGAGCTATTATAGAGACAACGCAAGCAAAGACAACAAAAATTAAAGCAATAACAACAGCAACAACAACAGTAACACACATCAACGACATGTCGAGGCATTTGTTTAACTAAAGAGCTAACAAAAAGAACACAAGGTCTACAATTACCAAAGAAGTCCATTTATTACATGGTATACACAGCCTTGTGTTGATTTGATACAATAAAACAAAGTTAAAGGCACGTACTAAGTGAACACATTCACCAGTTTGAGAAAAATGTTGGTCAAAACCTGCCCACGAAAGCGGCGTCGAATAAGCTCGTAGGACTAACAAAACAACAGATTCGACTGACATCTGTTCAGAACCCTGATCCAACTATAAAAATAAACAGAAAAAACAAGTTTCCATATTAATTTTTTCCTGGATATATGGCGCATTCATCTGCGCATGATACAATGAAGACATGACTTGAGTATACACATATACTCAAACATATATTATACTCAAGTGATGTCTTCAAATTTCAAACGTCACTAATTTATTATGTATCGAACCGGAGTCATTCTATGCAAGTACATTTGTATATTCCACAGAATGGGATCACACAAAGTCTCATAGTCCCATAGTCTCTACACATCACCTGTGGTTAAGGGAGATGAAATAATGAGGATCTGGATTCAAACATAATATCTAGTCTTTTGAACTAATAAATATTTAAAGAATTCGGTCCCAAATAGGGAATTCAATCTAAATTTAAGCTTTGTGGATAGTAATATAGATGTGATCAGTGATTTAAAGAGCACACCGTGAGTAGAGCAGGTGCCTCGAACTGGGAAGGATCACATGGACAAACATTTTCAGGTAGCCCAAGGGACCCAGGAACAGTCACAGGAAATCAAGGCACCACACAAGTCACAACAACTGGCAATGGAACAAGTCAACGAAGATTATTCACAGCAATATTAGTCGTCCAACACCCAGGCAAACTCAACACATATACTCAAGACAATCATATAATATAAATGCACGAGAACACGAACCTAGGCGTACACACACACACACACACACACACACACACACACACACACACACACACACACACACACACACACACACACATACACACACACAACCCATTTTAAAAAAACCACACACACACACCTGCATAAACTACACCCCTCCCGTTCCCCACTGGAATGTGGGGTACCACCCTGCCGCAGTTGGTCTAAAATAAAAGTGATCCAAACTACAGTCATAAACACATTGTTTATTACAGCATCAGCAAGGCTAGCATATGTGCAAACAATCTCTCTCTCTCTCTCTCTCTCT
>NW_004797692.1:308304-312389 GCF_000002075.1 Aplysia californica
CAAACCACATACATTCTGTAATTATATCTACTAAATTGTCAAATTTTTTTACCCCTCCGTTCTTCATAAAACTGATATGAGGACAAGCGTCTTCCCCTTTTGAGCTGTTTGTTTTCAGGTTGACAACATATATTTCGCCACAACTGTGATTGTTTGTACAGAACAGAAAGTAATGGGCGTGTTTATTTTTGTTGGGTTTCTCTAAATTCCAACTTCAGCTTGTGTCGGGCTTGAATCCTTGATTGACTTCACCTCTCATCACTTCCTCGTAAGATGGCGGTGGGTCAAAGGTGGTGTCCAGCTCTTCGTTGTTTCCGCTCCCAGCTGAAATGATGGGGAAAAAACAAGGTCAAGGGTCGTGTCTCGTCTATTATCTTAACTATTAGTATACGGAAGCCTATTTCTCATCTGTACGCAACCAGTTTCGTCATCTCAGTTTCTACCGTGACAGACTTCTCAAAAACCTCATGCCTATTTTCAAAGGGCCTAATGATATTAACAAATAATCAAGTAATTCTGGAATAACGAAATCGTAATTGGTTGAACCGAGGAATGTGTGGACGAATGGAAGGATTTATAGACAAATGAATAAGGGATGGATAGTGTGGGTGGATGGATGGATGGATGGAATGACGGATGGATAGATGGACGGATGGATGGAAGCACGGATAGGCGAATTTAAGGGCAACTGGGTTGTTAAAGATTGCAGGGAGAGTAGACTGAGACAAATAGAGAGAGAGAGAGAGAGAGAGAGAGAGAGAGAGAGAGAGAGAGAGAGAGAGAGAGAGAGAGCATGCCATGTTTGAAGATAAATTAACTTTTTCTTTTAGTAACGCCAAGTGCGTGTATTTTTTTACCCGGCATTCTGTTAGTAATCCTTTGGAATGTAGAGTAAATTATTTACAATCAATTAAGCCCGGCATCTTTTCACAAGTCCACATTATTTATAATTGTAAGTCAGCAGTAATGAATGAAATAAATAAATAAACAAACAAACAAACAAATAAATAAATAAATAAATAAATAAATAAATAAATACTCACCGGAATGAAATACAACACTTGTCTGCTGTGTGATGGCTGTCCCCCTCCTTCTCTCTTCCTGTCTAGTCTGCTTCCGGCAAAAGCAGCAACAGCAGACGATAATCAGAAGCACCGCTAAAAGCAGCGCCCCACCCAGGGCACTGCCTACGATCAGACTTAGACTGGGGAAGCAAACACACAAAGTATGGGAAAAGAGGGAAAAGAAAACAATACATGTACATGGAATGTGGTTATATCATTTTACTGTAATAGAGATAAGAGAGAGAAAAAAATCGCACGGATGAAACTATTTTATTACGGAATTCTAGAAATCCAATACCTAATCAATAATGATATTATTATCATAAAAAGCCAACTTGGGAACTAGTGAAGTGTGTGATGAGAATGCTAGCAGATAATGTTACTATACGTTCCTTGTCTCTTTCCATCTGTCTCTTTTCTTTCTCACAACACACATAAATGGGACTGGGGTGATGTGATTCAGGTCAACGTAAAAACAGGGAATTAAAAAGAAAGAAAACAGAAAACGTATGAGGAATCCACGAGGAAAACGGGCAAAATGGAAGTTGTGAGGAAATACATTTTTAAAGCATGCAGACTCATAACTATATATCGATAGATTTATTACTGCTGTTAAAATACTTTTTTAAAATGCTGGTGGTGTTTTTACATCTCCATCCACACTAGTTAGATCTTTTTAAGAGGCAGGATTCTACACTGCCTGCCACGGCCATCCTGGGTTGAGAAAGATAGAACATCCCAGCTGAAAGACCAAGACACTCAATATAAATTCTCCCCTCGCGAAAATCGAATTTAGGATCACAGCGTACAGCGACCAGGCACCTAAAATTAAATAAGCGAATAACTTTAGCTGTGCATTTCACTATAGGGGTAAAAAAAATTGCAGCAAAGATGATTTTGGTATCACTAGAACAAGAAAACTTTTCTCGGAAAGGAGGACCAGTGTTTAAAATGCGGTTGAATAATAAAATACAGTTAATGCTATAGTATTAAAATAGCCATATATCAATACCAAATTATTTCAGAATCGCACAAAAACCATTACATCACAAGAGCTGGTATTATTGTTGGTAGATGGAGGGAGAGGGGGGTTTGAACAAACAAAAAAGATAAGCAACTACTCCAACCAAACAATTTCTTGTTTATGACCACGCCCACTCTTGCCCGTGGACGTGACATGCCTCTACCCCTGAATTACAACGTTCTATCAGCTCAATACTTAGTTTTGAGAAATCTGATGTTTTAAATTTTGCGTTTCAAGACATGTCAAGCCTTTTCGAATGCCATTCCTTTAATATCTTGATAACGACTCCGAACAACTTCACGACTTTGATAGAGTAGACAAAACAGAATTTAGCTTCTGACCTCATGGTCTTAGTAACTCAAAACGGCCCAAAATGATGGATAGAACTTTGTATTTCTAAGGTAGAGATGTGTATTCCAAGGAGGTTATAAACCGTCACAGTCACAAAATAATTGCTTAAGTCATTTTTGGCCGGTTTGGAGTGTTTTGTTTTGAAATGAAGAGCAGAACCAGCTTGGTAATATAAAAATGGAGATAGAGTATGGGTTTAACGCCCTTATCGAACCGTGACCTTCGAGTTTAACGTCCGTCTCCGAAAGGACTGATTACGAATCCGGTAGCCTAACCACTAGGCTACCTTGGTAATATAGTTTACTTAGACAAAAGAATAATTTAAATATAATGAAATTGAGTGTACCAAAGTTCAAGCGTTTCACAAAATCAATTGTTCGAAAGAAACAGATTTCTTTTCTTCTCGTTTTCCCCAAAGGGCAAAAAAAATGGGGTTGGCATTTCGCTACGTCAGAATTACAAAGTTAAATCTTACATTTGGACCATTTTGGGTTATTAAGAACATGGGATCAAAAACCAAGTTCTATCGGCTCTGTTGAAATCGTAAGATTACTCGGAGTCGCTATCAAGATATTCAAAGCATTGCATTCGAAAAAACGTTACATGATGTTTAACTCAAAATCTTCGACGTCAATTTTCTCAAAACTGAGTACTTAGCAGACGGAAATTTGTAATTGTGAGGTAACGAATGATCTTGTGAGCATAACAAAATAGAATGTCCTTAGGCCTTAGGTGTGTTCCCAACTCACGGTGCGGAGCAGCACGGTGTGTTTCTGTGATTGCAGCATCCCCACTGACACTCCTCACTGGTGGGCACCTTGTCGTACACACTCTGGAACGGGTTGTACACGCTCTTCTGGTACCAGCACAGCTTGCCGGTCACACCTGGAGGAGAATCAGGGCCAGTTCGTTAGAACATAATAATTATTAACTCTACATCAGGGTGAGAAAAATTGGTGTCAGTTAAGGCGGAACACATTATGTGAGGCATCGTGGTGAAATCATGCACTAGCCGAAATAATGAAATCGCAGAAACCTACATTTTTTTCGGCCGTGTGGCAATTTTCTTATAATTTTGTTAAATTATTCTTATCATTAGTATTATTATTAAACAGGCGTCGGCAATCATGATTTGCCAATCGTTTCGTAAATACCCTATACATATTTTACAATGGGATTTTCCCCGTCAACTATCTGTTAAGGTTCTCTAAGCAGGTTGTTCATATGTCTACCTCGGCCTCTTTTCCCATCTATTTTACCTGCGAGCACCATATAAAAGTGAGCGTTGGAATGTTGGATTGATAGCAGAATGCACTCTTAACCAATCACATTGCAAAAGGTTCATCTTCCTTCTTAGAAAATGTCGCATTCCAAAAGAAAAATTAAGCGTTTTCCTCAAGTATTATCACCCTTCTCCCTCAAGCTCTTCCTTTCACTCGCATTCCCCCACTCTGTCACTCACAACTATCAAACTGCCCATCTATCTATCTATAACTTTCTCTTTTTCTCTCTCTCTCTCTCTCTCTCTCTCTCTCTCTCTCTCTCTCTCTCTCTTTCTCTCTTTCTCTTTCTCTCTCTAACTCTCTCTTTCTCTCTCTCTCCCTCTCTCTCCCTCTCTATCTCTCTCCCTCCCTCCCTCTCTCTCT
>NW_004797692.1:314799-316796 GCF_000002075.1 Aplysia californica
ATAGATAGATAGATAGATAGATAGATAGATAGATAGATAGATAGATAGATAGATACTTTTTCCTGGCGCAGCTATTTGTGTCACTGCACGGCGGAATCAGGCACTCGTCAGTTCTTGGACATACGGAGTTATTGGTTACACTTTTAAAGTTTGTTCATTTTGTCTTTCTTTGTCCTATTTTTCAGAAATAGACGTTAAGATGTTTGCGATTGAAAGTGGTGACGTTCACCTAGTATCTGAGGAGAAATTAACGAGATAACTTCCATTAAAGTTTGATGAACTCAAACAAAAGCTAGAGAGTCCTTTGAAAGGTCAATTTTAAATAAGGGGGGGGGGGGGGTGTGGTAACTTTGATCAACGTTTTTTTTCCGTTTAAAAAATCGTCTTAGAAATGTGTTTTTAAATGGACAAGAGGGTGTTTAGACAACAAACAAACAAAAACTACGAAAAACAAACGAACAAATGAAGTCTATTCGAATTGATCAACGGATTGAAAAATTCTCGGTTTCTTCAATTGTTGTTCGTGTTTCAGTTTGGCGCCAACAACACACCTACACCACATATATGGGTATATGTATACCCTCAGATACCATGTTAAATAGCTCACTAAACTTCCAACAACACACCTACACCACGTATACGTATACCTTCTATGGTCTCCGGTACCACTATTATATATAGCAAACTGAACTACCAACAACACACCTACACCAGGTATACGCATACCCTCTATAGTCTGTGGTACCATGTTATACAGCTCACTAAACTTCCAACAACACACCTACACCAGGTATACATGTACTCCCCTCTATAGTCTCTGCTACCATTATAATAGCTGACTGAACCACCAACAACACACCTACACCACGTATACTCATACCCTCTATAGTCTCTGGTACCACTATTATATATAACTCACTGAACTACCAAAAACACACCTACACCACGTATAGTATATGTATACCTTCTATGGTCTCGGGTACCACTATAGCTCACTGAACCACCAATAAGTTACGCCCCACATCACAGGAACCTTGTGTCAGGTTACATCATAATGACACACTTCACCAACAACCCACGATCGAGGGGTGTTCAATACGTCACAGTCCTGACTATGAAAGAGGAGAGCTAGATACTTTAAATTTGACCCAAATAATGCTATTTTTCTACAATGTCATCCTGCAAGTTGATATAATTTTGCCTTTTTATTTTGTTTTACCTATAGAAGTCCTTGAGCATAAAATTATTTCATCAGATGGCTCTCAAACTCTTCACCGACAGGCATAAAATAGCGTCTTCATCACTATGGAAACGTTGTTGATTGGAATTGTGTGGGTTTTTTAAATCAGATTTGGGGAAAGAAAAAAATGACAGAGGGTGAATTGGGTGGGGAGAGGGGGAGAGAATTTCGCGGTCATTTTGCTTTGCTGTCTGAGTTGCTTTCACTGCTTCTGCGCACTGGAGCAGTATCGTGCAGCAAAAGAATTTTTTTTGTTCACAGCATCCATTGTATTCAAGAACTGCTTTCACTAAAAGTGCTCTTAAGTTCGAAATGCTCATCGGAAGTTTCCAAAACTCCACACGCAGCGTTCCAGAAAGATGGAAATGATTGCAAGTGTCATTGTTTTACAACAATCCATCGCCAGGGTAAAGATTTATTGAACGCCTCTCGTGTGACCTCCACAGCACTTACGGGTCACAAACCACACGATTTTATACAACTTTCTTTCAGATAGTATTTTTTAAATGGTATATTTTTAAGCTTGTAGCTTTATTGTGCCTCTTTTTTTTCTTTGTGCGTTTGTGTGTTTGTGTGTGTTTGTGTGTGTTTGTGTCTGTGGGTGAGTGTGTTTGTGTGTGTGTGTTTAAGTGAGTGGGAGAGAGAGAGAAGTAGATAGATAGATAGATAGATAGATAGATAGATAGATAGATAGATAGATAGATAGATAGATAGATAGATAGATAGATAGATAGATAGACAGCGAGAGAAGGGGGGT
>NW_004797692.1:316896-318659 GCF_000002075.1 Aplysia californica
AGAGAGAAAGAGACAGATAGTAATACTGTCAATACCTCGTGAATCACAATTTCCAAAATAAGGTGTGCCAAGGAACAATAAGGCTTTGCATCTGGTCGGAGAAAAAAAATAAAGCGTTTTTTTTTTCAATACACCACCCACACATATCATCTTTGACTTCTGCACTTTCGTTATGTATCAATTTCCTTCAAGTGTTGCCCAGTGCCTTGTCTTTGAGAATGAACCACGTGTTTACTATTATGACCCAGAAAACATGGGACGACCCATGGAACTCCAATATAAAAGTTCGCCAAGTCCTAAAAAGTTACTGCAAGCACTCTGCGAAATTGCTCTGACAGTGCGTTACCTCCGAATTACACATTCTATCTGCTCAGCATCGAATTTCGAGAAATTTGCCGTAAATTTTTTTTTGAGTTTCACAATAAGTCAAGCTTTTTCGAATGCTATTCTTTGAATATCTTGATAACAACTCCGAATAATCTCACGATTTTGATAGCGAAGAAAGAACATTTGATTTCTGATCTCATGGTCTTGGTAACTCAAAACGGTCCAAAATGTCAGATAGAATTTTACAATTCTGAGCTAGGTAGCGAGTGTTTTGGGATTATGAAGGAATAATACTCGTGGAACTCTTGAAGCAGGCTTGAAACACTATCAACGCTGATCGATCCCTCGTGACGACTTTTTGAAGACCCCGGGCACGTTGATCACGAGTTCGGCCAGGCAAAGACGCCGTTCGTTCTCCATCAGGACAAAACCCGTCCCCACACAAGCCAAAAGACCAAATGACGCAGGACGCCATAATGTCTCTCAGACGCCACGAGGTTTTTGCCACTTCCTTCCTGTAGTCCAAACTCTGCTCAAACTGACTTTTTTTCCATTTTCTTTTTTGAAGTTTCAAGAACGCTTTTATGTAAATCAATCTTGGACAAAGCAGAAATCGAAGTTAATGTCTATTCTTCTATTGAAACAACGGAATATCGGGGATAAACGACAAAAAAAAACCCCCAACTGCATCCCTGACCAAGACAACGACTATAACGCCAGAGAGAGAGAGAGAGAGAGAGAGAGAGAGAGAGAGAGAGAGAGAGAGAGAACAAATGAGGAGAGAGAAAGGGGTGAGGAAAGTATGTTTTGTTTTAAGGAAGCAGAGAGACGGAAAGCCATTGTTAGTGGAGTTTAAAAAGCAACAAATACACAGAGTGAGAACATTGAAGGAAATAGAGAGGTGTGGAAGTTTACAGGAATAGAAGTAGATACAGAGAGGGAGAGAGGGAGAGAAGAGAGGGAGGAGGAGGAGGAGGAGAAAGAGCTGGAAAGAGGGAAAGAGGGAAAGAGGGATAGAAGCGGTAGAAAGGCACAGAGAAGCAGAAAGAGACAGTCAGAGAGATAGAAAAACAAAGAGAGAGAAGAGAGATTTTTAGGCTTTATATTGCTGCCTTTTACTTCGACAACTTCATGCTTTGATTTTCTGTGGCTGAAAAATCTTTCCTGAGCAGTGCTCAACATGACTAGGCAGATAGAGGTGGTCAACGGACTGTCTTATTAGTCAAAGTACCACCACCATCATCATCATCATCATCATCATCATCATCATCATCATCATCATCATCATCATCATCATCATCATCATCTTCATAATCATCATCATCATCATCATCATCATTTTTTGGTAAGCAGGGTAGGAGGGAGAGTCTTGTTTTAATTTTAGACAAAAATAAAATAACAATATAAAATGTTTAAATTTGTTTAATAGCTCAACG
>NW_004797692.1:319342-321665 GCF_000002075.1 Aplysia californica
TCATCATCATCATCATCATCATCATCATCATCATCATCATCATCATCATCATCATCATCATCATCATCATCATCATCATCACCATTGTAAACAGCAAGGAATAAAAATAGGTTTGAGACTTGTAGAATTTCCAAATTTTATAAAGGTTCAACATTTCGCCCTTCACCAGGAACACACAATACCATCATTATCATATCATATCACCATCAACAACAACAACAGCAATAAAAAAACAACCATGTCCATTTGCTTCTAGCCAGAGACATTTTTATTAATAAAAGTTGAAAAGAACCAGAAATACTAATAATATAAAAAGAAACATAAAACTCAAAACAAGAAGAAAAGTAAGCAAAACTTTCACACGTCAACACAATCAGCAATCACACATGTCAGGCACACAATCATAAGTTAAGATGCACACAAACACACACACACACATACACACACACACACACACACACACACACACACAAACACACCAACATGAGTGAAGGTGTCGTAACATAGTCCGAAGTGTGCGTCTTTTTAGAAAGATAAATGTATTGTCCGAGAACAGTAAAAAGCAGCTGGGGATACTCCTGCCAAACTTGTGTCCGCATCACTACTCAGACAACAATTGTCATGGCAACACTGTCCGACAGTCGGTTGTAGTAGTGACGTCATCGTTCCTGTGTGCAGTCACAAACGGATGTTTCAAGACCTCGGCGGCTGAGTAACGGTTTCGGGAGTCAACGACCAGGAGGCGCCGGATCAAATCCCCGGCATAGTAAGACAAGGACTCACGAGTGTGTCTAGGGATGGAAAATTCCCCACTGCAGATCTTGGGGAACATGTCTTCGTTACAGCCCCGACAACCGCGGACCGAGACTTGCACGTGCTGTGCACAGTGGCCGACAAAGGGTAGACGGCGGAAGAGCATTTCAAAAATGAGAATTCCCAGACTCCACATGTCGCAGCGGGTGTCGTAGGGTGCTTTACTTCTCTGTGGCTCGGGTAACCGCAAACCGGCGATCTCTGGTGCCATGTATTGCGGGCAGCCAACGGATGACTTCAGAGCAGGCTTGGTTATGTCCCCTTTGGGGGGGTGACGTCGAGAAGGGGATTCACTCGCTACCCCAAAGTCACACAGGACCAGTGGGGTGACTTGTCCTGGGCTGTGGCAGAGAATGTTCTTGGGCTTGAGGTCTCTATGCGCCACTCCGTCTTTGTGAAGTGTGAGGAGAGCGCGGGCGATGGCGTTGGTCACTCGTGAAACCTGGGACTCGCTCAGATACGGAGTTGACGTCAACAGAGCTCTTAGATCTCCTCCTGCCATTTTCTCGAACATCAGGAAAAACGTATCTCCTATCCAATAGAACTCCACGAAAGTCAGGATGTTTTCCGAGTTCTTGTAGCGTTGACAGGTCTTGATCTCATTTACTACTCTACGATTTATTACTCTATTTTTATCCCAACAGTTCCTGATGACTTTGACGGCGAATTCCTTCCCTGTTTCCTTGTTTCTGTATGTGGAGACAGAGCCAAAGCTCCCACGGCCCAGCTTTTCTCCCGTAGGCTCGAACAACGGAGAGAAAATCTCATCCTCATCCTTCTTTTGTTGCTTGCTTTGTCGTAGCATTCGTTTTGTCGGATCGATAGAGAAAACTTTAGTTCTTGCACAGTCGCCGCCCGAGTTGTTCGTGGGTGTAGTAGTAGGAATGACGTCACACGAGGCTACATCTGTGTTGTTCATGGTTGTAGTAGTAGGAATGACGTCACACGAGGCTACCTCTGTGTTGTTCGTGGTTGTAGTAGTAGGAATGACGTCACACGAGGCTACCTCTGTGTTGTTCGTGGGTGTAGTAGTTGGAATGACGTCACTCGAGGCTACCTTTGTGTTGTTCGTGGTTGTACTAGTAGGAATGACGTCACACGAGGCTACCTCTGTGTTGTTCATGGTTGTAGTAGTAGGAATGACGTCACACGAGGCTACCTTTGTGTTGTTCGTGGTTGTACTAGTAGGAATGACGTCACACGAGGCTACCTCTGTGTTGTTCGTGGTTGTACTAGTAGGAATGACGTCACACGAGACTACCTCTGTGTTGTTTATGGTTGTAGTAGTAGGAATGACGTCACACGAAGCTACCTCTGTGTTGGGAGCAGGGAACACAGGGCCAGTACAGGCCTCAGACGGGATGCGTTGCTCACTATCTCCGTGATTTTGAGGACGTTTTCTGGAATAGGAAGGTACAGGATCTGTGCACGTTATAGTATTATCCTTGTCTGTCTTTTTTGTAGGCAGCGCCGGGCCATTACCGGCTATGTCCGTGTTTGTTGTGTTAAG
>NW_004797692.1:321765-323555 GCF_000002075.1 Aplysia californica
CAGATACGGAGTTGACGTCAACAGAGCTCTTAGATCTCCTCCTGCCATTTTCTCGAACATCAGGAAAAACGTATCTCCTATCCAATAGAACTCCACGAAAGTCAGGATGTTTTCCGAGTTCTTGTAGCGTTGACAGGTCTTGATCTCATTTACTACTCTACGATTTATTACTCTATTTTTATCCCAACAGTTCCTGATGACTTTGACGGCGAATTCCTTCCCTGTTTCCTTGTTTCTGTATGTGGAGACAGAGCCAAAGCTCCCACGGCCCAGCTTTTCTCCCGTAGGCTCGAACAACGGAGAGAAAATCTCATCCTCATCCTTCTTTTGTTGCTTGCTTTGTCGTAGCATTCGTTTTGTCGGATCGATAGAGAAAACTTTAGTTCTTGCACAGTCGCCGCCCGAGTTGTTCGTGGGTGTAGTAGTAGGAATGACGTCACACGAGGCTACATCTGTGTTGTTCATGGTTGTAGTAGTAGGAATGACGTCACACGAGGCTACCTCTGTGTTGTTCGTGGTTGTAGTAGTAGGAATGACGTCACACGAGGCTACCTCTGTGTTGTTCGTGGGTGTAGTAGTTGGAATGACGTCACTCGAGGCTACCTTTGTGTTGTTCGTGGTTGTACTAGTAGGAATGACGTCACACGAGGCTACCTCTGTGTTGTTCGTGGTTGTAGTAGTAGGAATGACGTCACACGAGACTACCTCTGTGTTGTTCGTGGGTGTAGTAGTTGGAATGACGTCACTCGAGGCTACCTTTGTGTTGTTCGTGGTTGTACTAGTAGGAATGACGTCACACGAGGCTACCTCTGTGTTGTTCATGGTTGTAGTAGTAGGAATGACGTCACACGAGGCTACCTCTGTGTTGTTCGTGGTTGTACTAGTAGGAATGACGTCACACGAGACTACCTCTGTGTTGTTTATGGTTGTAGTAGTAGGAATGACGTCACACGAAGCTACCTCTGTGTTGGGAGCAGGGAACACAGGGCCAGTACAGGCCTCAGACGGGATGCGTTGCTCACTATCTCCGTGATTTTGAGGACGTTTTCTGGAATAGGAAGGTACAGGATCTGTGCACGTTATAGTATTATCCTTGTCTGTCTTTTTTGTAGGCAGCGCCGGGCCATTACCGGCTATGTCCGTGTTTGTTGTGTTAAGTACACTGACATTACAGCTTGTGTCCGAGTTTGAAGGACATAACACGCTCTCTTCATAACGTCTCTCTGTGTTTGATGGACAGAACACACTCTCTTCACAACGTCTCTCTGCGTTTGATGAACTGGACACACTGTCCCTGCTACTGCCAAAGTCCTTGGACTGTACCACTGGGCCCTCGAGCTGCCTCGGACTAAACGCCAAAGACTCCATGACTGGTGAAGATCCAGATCCCGGCAACATGGTGAGAGACGTAGACTTGACCCAAGACTGGGACAAACGGCGTCGAACACGTGGGGAAGACTCAGCTCTGGCACGGATACACACAGGCGAGGTGCTTGTCGTTTTGACGTCGTGCGAAGAAATCAGGAACTTGCAAGTCCTTCCGAAATCCCTCAACGATGTTTCACAACACCAGAAGTTCAAAACGCTCAAAACTTAGCTACTGGCAACAAGTCTAGCGATGTGCGCTCTGCGCTGTCCAGACTCAAGACTGAAGCTATCTACGACTGGCTGACCGGTCCAGTCTTTGTGTTGAATAATTTCAATTTTTTCTTTCTCTTAATCCGCGTGACTCGGCTTTATGACGGCTCTAAAAGGGAGGGGAGGAGTGAGTGTGGAGGGGAAGGGGGGGG
>NW_004797692.1:325448-326508 GCF_000002075.1 Aplysia californica
TGTGTGTGTGTGTGTGTGTGTGTGTGTGTGTGTGTGTTCGTGCGTGTGCGTTTGTGTGTATGCGCGTATGTGTGTGTGTGTGAGAGAGAGAGAGAGAGTGTGTGCGTGCGTATGTGCGTGCGTGTGTGTGTGTACATCACTGACCACCGAGAGTCAATTTGCCTGACCTACTTACAGAATTGACCAATGTTATTGGCTTGTGGCTCGTGAACTGTCTGCACTCTGAACAAAAACAGGAAGCAAGTGGGTGGTGTGTATTAGGGATTCAACCAACAGATTAGCTTTTTAGTTTAGTTTTAGCATAGAGGGTTTACAGTAATAAGTGCCGAATGTGTAGAGGTGTTACCAGAGAGTAACAAACGATAGATGTTTGATAGGAAAGAAGGAGCAAACCACATCAGAGCATCCGCGACCCAACCAACAGATTAGCTTTATATTTGTTCCGTTTTCGTAAAGGTTTTACGGCGCTTACATCACGGATACATTTTTAAAAGTTATAGGTGTTACTAAATAGTAGTAACATACAAAGAAAAAAGGGAAGAGTGACAAGGACACCAGAAATTTCTTAGGAAAGAAGGAGCAAACCACACCAGAGCACCTTCCAACCACTCATTCGAACCGACCAAACAAAACAAAAAAGGAGAAACAAAAAACACGGTGAGTAACAGGAGAAGCCCCAAAAGGCTTTCAGCAGAAGGCCAAAGCAAATTGAATGACGAACCCAAGACTCTTGACCAACTCCCAGACAACCCAAAGTTTCTTTTTCCATCCTCGGAAATCGATTGGACACCCCTACAGGATCCCCTCAGCCACCCAGTCAGGCTACCAAGCTTTTATAGCAATTCTTTTTTCTTTCAGAGTTTTCTTTTTTCTATCTTTCCCGTCCACCTCTCCAGCGTGTCTTCGTAATAATCATAAATCTTTCCGTTATGGACATCCTCCCCCATCCCCCTCCCCCCCAAATCACTTCCTTACACACGTTACTCCCTTTCTATGTCCCCCTCACCGGCCCATTCTTCCAGCATTCTATTACCCATAACTTTAAGCTATGCCAACCCCC
>NW_004797692.1:328002-330832 GCF_000002075.1 Aplysia californica
CACTCCCCCCCCACACACAGTACATATGAACAAGCACTCCCCCTCCCTCCCCACACCAAGTCAACAATTAGTTTCTCCACGTCTTCCTTCCTCTGGCCGTACAGGCAGATACCCCAAGAGGCTTTCAGTGAGCCCTTATTTCCACGTCTTTCGTGACAGGCGATCATTAAGATGCGTTTGTGAACTGGTCGCGACCGCTATTTCTCGTCGTGTGGTGCCGCTCGTCTTGTGTCTATCAGGAGACGTCTCCAACGGAGATAGACCAATCAAAATGCTTTGTGCCTCTAGACCTAGTAAAAGAATCTGGGGTGTTAAAGGGAGCATGCCCCCCTGTTTTAACCGATAATTTGATATTTTACTGTAGGTTTGAAATTTTCTTGAAAATCATTGATTTGCGAAGGTTTTGGTAGCTATCCGTGTGATCTGCAGCAAACAATAGGCAGTTTGACCCCCCAAAACAGTGCATCTGTGTGCGGGAGTGCGTCTCCGAATAGTCCCTGGGTGCTCGCCGGAGACGTCTCCGAATAGTCCCTGGGTGCTCGCCGGAGACGTCTCCGGATATCTTCTGCCGGTGTCGCTCGTCTCGTGTCAGACAATCCTGAAGCAGCCACGATCGATGAACAAAGTGTTGTTGTTGTTGTGTACGGCGCAAAGTGAGGTTGAATCAACGGTCAACTGACGGTAGTATCTTTAGTTTTATCACGTAGTTGTAGTTTCAGTGAGAGTTTTACGGCACTTGCAAAACAAGCAGGTCAAATAAGTCTTAGTGCGGATGATTAAAGTTATTACAAGAGAGTAACGTACCAAGAAAAGAAGGAGGAGAGATAAGGACGATAGAAGTTTGATAGGAAAGAAGGAACAAATCACACCAGAGCACAGCCCCAACCACCCACACTATTAGCTTCCGCACGCAGAGACAAAAATGTGTAGCGTCGTGGTGAAATCATTCGCCCGTCAAAACGTTGAACTTAGTAGACAGGTGAAAAATAAACACGTGGAAACCGAATAGTTTGCATGGTAATGTCTACACACCTCCATGCCTCCATGCACTGTCTTATTTTGAAGACAGCCTTTTAACTACAAACTCAACAGATATGATTTTTTATAACTTGAAACTGATTCATTTGCGTGATAATACCATCTCCATGTCACGTCATATGTGAGGCAGCGTGGTGACATCAGGCGCTCATCAAAATAGTGAAATTGAAGAAACAGGCATATTTCTGTCAGTTTGGCAATTTTTGTCGAATTTTTGCTTTTTTGGCTCTACACCTTTCACGTCCTTACAAAAACACCTATCCATGTGAATTTACTGGAAAAACAACGATTAAAGGTAAAAAATATGTGATGTTTAAGTTTTCAAAGACCCTCAAGCTATTGAACGTACCAAACTCTAGCGGCCATTCTCTCGCAAACTTTACCTATAAAACCAGATGACCCAACCTCCTTCAAACGCAAATATGTCAACTTCTATTCAAGATTGATAGGTATAGTTTTAAAATTCAAAAGAAAGACAAAAGAATAAGCTTTCAGATGAAACCAATAACTCTACATTGCCAAAAACTGAGGGGCGCCTGATTCCACTGTGTCGTGACACATATATGTGAGGCAGCGTGGTGGAATCATGCTCTCGTCAAAATAATCAAAGTGAACAAACTTGCATTTTTCCACAGTTTTGAGAATTTTTATCAAATTTTTGTTTTTTGACTCAACACCTTTCATGCCCATTAAAGAACTCATTTCTGTGAGGATTTTTCTAAAAAGCGTTGATTAAAGGCACAAAAATGTAAATTTTCATTTACCACGGACTCTTAAGCTGAGAAAAAAACTAATCTTTGGCGGCCATTTTCTCAATAGTTTTACCTCTGAAAACAGGTGACCCCCACCTCCTTTTTTTCGCAAATATCTCGACTTGTGATAAAGATAAATGGATAATTTATTCATCCACATAAAGACAAGTGAACAAGCTTTAAGATGATACCAATAACTCTACACGCCCAAAAATTGACCAGACCCTGATTCCACCACGCTGCCTCACATATTGAAGGAAGTCTTTTAACTAAGAAATCAATAGACAGAGATATCAGAACGCTGCAAGCCAATCTGCACCCAACTAGTCACGTCACCGTCAGTCACTTCTTAAACCAGTCATCCCAGACATTATCTCAGTCAGTAAACAATTAATCAGTCAAGCACGAACTGCTAATACGGGCATTCTCTCAGCTTTCAAGTCTCCTCTGAGTCAGAGAGCCAATCTATCCATTCACCAGTCAATCAATCAATCAATCAATTAATCATATGCAGGCTCACACATGCATTCCCCTGCCATTCATCCCTGCTCTTGATAAATCAGCCAGCAGTATAATCATCTAATGAATATTCCAAACACATATCTATTGTATAATAATTGCACAGGTCGAGGGGTTGGGGGTTGGGGGGGTGGAGGGGGGGGGGTGCAGTAAAGAAATCGAGGGAGAATCATTACGTGACCTGTCAAGTGCCAATGCCTGTCCTCAGACAGGAAATAATGGATTAATGAATAATGGATTAATGAATAATGGATTAATGAATAATGGATTAATGAATTGGCCATTGCAAAAACATGTTGGTTTTATCCAACGTCTGATTAGAAAATATATTTTCACCTGACGAGACAGTAAAGCAATTCGGAGCAATAAGTGCTCACTAATCGATCGGGAACTGGCAATTTTATTGCTAAAGACAATTTTTAGAACTTAACTAATGGACGCAATTCCCATTCAGTCTGGCGAAATAAATTAATCAACTTGGGAAAAGTTTTGGTCGTATAATTCATGTATATATATATATA
>NW_004797692.1:333824-335105 GCF_000002075.1 Aplysia californica
ACATCATCACTTACCACCACCATCACCGTCATTTCTAAGGTCATCATTGCTCTCAGATCCTTCACAAACATCTATAATTATCTTAAAGTTTAAGTTAAACATCTATATGTTACAGTTATATGTCATAACAAATTTGTACGTTATACATTATTGGGCACGCTCATACGCACATTTTTCTACTAATCAGATGGCGTCAATATCATAGAAATGGGCAAGGGACCAAAAAAAAAAAAAAAAAAAAAGTTGCTTGCACTTCGTGCTTCCCGGGAAGCTGAGAATGTTTCAGAATGTTCTATGGTCTGATGGGGTCATAATATAGTGTAAAGTGCACAGAGCTTGCTTTCGAGTGGGGACATGCGCTATACAAAATTTTATTTATCATTATCATTAATTACTAAAATGTAATGAAATGTTTTAATCTCAGTTGAAAGCGTACTCACTTTCAAACATACAGGCCCACTCCCAGAGTGAAAGAAAAAGGAAGAGGGAAAAAGAGAGGAAGAAAAAGGAGAGAGAAAAAGAGGGAGAGAGAGAGGGGAGAGAGAGAGAGAGAGAGAGAGAGAGAGAGAGAAGAGAGAGAGAGAGAGAGAGAGAGAGAGAGAAAGAAATAAGGAAGGACGAAAGAGAAAATGAAAGAGAGAGAGAATGAAAGACAGAGAGATTGACTGAGTGAGACAGGGAAAAAGAAAGAAAGTGAAAAAAAAACCCAAGTAAAAGAAAGCGAGACTGAGAAACAAAGAGACAGAAAAAAGAAAGCAAAAAAGAAAGAGAAAGAGAGAGAAAAAAAATCAAAAGAGCGTGCGAGATTAAGGAAGCAACAAATTGAGAAGGAGGTACAGGAAATGTAAAGAAAACACCAGCACTTTGGTTATTCTATGTGTTTGATCACAAATCGATCACGACTCGGTCCACGCCCATTCTGCAACGTTTCCAACAAACCATAACAGAAGCCTGAAGAGCTGCAGATAACTGAAAACCCATGGCCTGGCCACTCTGACCCTCTGGAGAGAGAGAGAGAGAGAGAGAGAGAGAGAGAGAGACAGAGAGAGAGACAGAGAGAGAGACAGAGAGAGAGACAGAGAGAGAGAGACAGAGACAGGGAAACAGAGAGACAGAGAGACAGAGAGACAGAGAGGCAGAGAGACAAAGAGAGAAGAGAAAGAGAAAGAGAAGGAAAGAAAGAAAGAGAGAGAGACAGCGAGAGAAGAGAGAAAGAAAGAAAAAGAAAGACAGAGAGAAGAGACAGAGAGAGAGAGAGAGAGAGAGAGAGAGAGAGAGAGA
>NW_004797692.1:335551-337378 GCF_000002075.1 Aplysia californica
TTATTATTATTATTATCATCATCATCCTCATTGCATTATCATTATTATTATCGAGCTGCTCGACCCTTTCTGTCAGGATCAACGTCCCAGCATCATAAACAGAAGAGATCAATACAAAAAATTCTCCCCACTCAGGAATCGAACTCACACCTATTGTGTGAGGGGTTGAAACATTTAATGATTACACCAAGGACGGCAGTAAGCCACTCTGTCGACACAATACAGTGCGTAAAAACCAACGAACACACCAGTGGACACGCAAATCCTCCTCAGAACAGTCACAAACGCGTACTGTTATAGTATTATAACATACACAAACTCTTAAACGCAAATCTCCTTTCTCGTTCTCAGAGCCAAAGAAGTGGGTGGTTGGCGGGTGCTCTGGTGTGGTTTGCTTCTTCTTCTTTCCTATCAAACATATACCGTCCTTATCTCCCCTCCTTCTTTTTTATGTTTGTTACTCTCTTGTAACACATCGGCGCTCATACGACCTTTTGCAGTTGCGAGCGCCGTAAAACCTCTACTAACACAAGAGCCAAGGATCGCCCAGTACTTTATTATTTCCCTTCCAAAGTGCCCGCAAACAGTAATTACGACTATTTCCCCAGAGACTTCCTGGTCTGGTCGAGGTAATTAGACAACTGACCAGTCACTGACCAATGTCTGACCAATCAGCGACCAATCAGTGACCAGTGTCTGACCAGTGAGTGACCAATGAGTTTGTCAGGTGGCGTTCAGTAATCATCATCTGTCCGGCAGTGTGACTGGTAGAGTGGTTAGGGTTCGCGCTGTGGTACACAGAACGACGTGAGTTCGAGCGATTTCATGGATTGGGTATTTCAAGGATCGGGTATCTCCGGTACAAGCGGATAGTTAGTTAGAGAACGTTAGGTTAGGAGTACGTCATTGGCCGATATTAATAGTAACGGCCATCTTGTTCGTGTCATAAAAAAGTGTTCTTCATTCTGACAAAAGACAAAAGAAGTTCTAGACCTACTGTCTCACTGTCTGATCTGGAAAAAAAAAGTGGAGTAAAAAAAGAAAGCTTTTTCTTTTTCATTTTAGCGAAGTGTTTTGATAATGCTCATTATATTATTATGTATGTTAAAAAATAGGCCAAACAAGATGGCTGTTTCTCTCTCTCTCTCTCTCTCTCTCTCTCTCTCTCTCTCTCTCTCTCTCTCTCTCTCTCTCTCTCTCTCTCCCTTTCTCCCCCCTCCCCCACCTCCACCTCAGGGCCCAGCTCCACCATATTACAATTCACAATAGTAATCTTTTATAAACAATGTCAAATTTCAACTTCCAACCCCTCCCTCACCTTCCACCACTCTCCCTTTCCTTTCTCTTCTACTTAGCCTCTCTTTCTTTATTTCTGTCAAATAGACACTTCCGCTTCATGTAATCCTCTCTCGCCCCCCCCCTCCCCCATCCCCCTCCTTCACCTTTTCCCCCGACTACCAATTATCGATCCTCTTTCGTCTGCCCGGAGAACCGCCTGCCCTGATTAGAGGTGGGCAAAATCCGGATAATCTATAAGGATAACCGGATAATTTTCAATGAAACATTGTCCGAATTCAGACTGTTAACTCTCTTTCCTGACCCGTTTGTCGAAGTGGGTGCAACCATTTGTTGAAGTAGTGCTAACCAGTATGTCGAAGTGGTTCTAACCCATTTGCCGAAGCGGTTCATAATCATATTTGACGAAGAGGTGCACTAAAATATTATCCGGATTTTGCTAAAGCGACTCATTGCCCAGCCTCAGCCCTGATACAATAATTTCCCGGAGCTGTGTCGATGTATGCTCGGCCTGTGACAGACCGGAACAAG
>NW_004797692.1:338277-339308 GCF_000002075.1 Aplysia californica
CACACACACACACCAAGAAAACAACATTAATTGCTTTAAAGATAATAAGGAAGAGTTATTATCAAAATTGTATTCTTTAAAATATAGACGTGGGTTGTCTGCAAATAGTTAAGGTGTGTTTTCTTGGTCACAACAATCAGTTGCTGTTGTTTCTTTTTTTTTTTTTTTTTTGACTCCCTGTAAAAAAATTTTAACGGCATATACTGTTCTTTTAAAATTAATGGTAGAATAATGGATACGGTATACCAGGGGTCAGAGATATAATACCCTATACGACCTTCAGTGTGCATTCATTATTCACCACAACGCCAGTGCTTTGCAGGGGCCATTTGGTTAGTGCTTTGAGTACATTGACAAACCAATCATAGTAACACGAAAGTTGAAATCAACATCAACAACAATAATAACAACTACAACAGCTACAATAACAACCACAGTAACAACTACAACATAAAAAACAACAACAATAGTAACAACAACGGCAACAACAACAACAACAACAACAACAACAACAACAACAACAACAACAACAACAAAAGTAACAACAGCGTGGCAAAGACACATATCAACCCATCGATTAGGTAGAAAAATCAATAGCCCACTGCTATCTGGAATAATCGAACCCGGGCGCTGCAGCAGTCATGGCTGGCGTTGTCTAAACAGGTTGTAGTCCCACTAGGGGGCTATCAGGCTACTCACGCACGGCCAGATACACAGTGCATTAGAGGGGAGGGGAGATTGGGAGGAGAGAGAGAAGGAGGGGAGGGAGAGAAAGAGAGGGAGAGATAGATAGATAGCGAGAGAGAGAGAGATAGAGAGAGAGAAAAAGAAAGAGAGAGAGAGAGAGAGAGAGAGAGAGAGAGAGAGAGAGAGATGGAGAGAGAAACGGAGGGAGAGAGAGAGAACGCAAATGTGCGGGGAGTAAGTTCAGAAAGATCACGTGAGTTGAGGTCCTCTCCCCTGAGCGTTGAGTGTGTGTGTGTGTGTGTGTGTGTGTGAGAGAGAGAGAGTTTCACATCATGTCAAGCTTT
>NW_004797692.1:340849-341871 GCF_000002075.1 Aplysia californica
GGGGAACGGGGAGGAGTAAAATACTAACCTAATTTTTCTGAAGTATATCAATAATAATGTTCAGATCCTTGTTTATTTGTTCATACAACTCAACTCTGATGATGATGATGATGATGATGATGATGATGATGATGATGATGATGATGATGATGACGATGAAATGTTCACCGCTCCTTTTAGCGTTGTGACATGAATATACGCACGTTGGTTTTTACAGCCAGAGTAGATCTAGTCTAGTCATTTATATTTTGAATGCTTCTGATGAAGCCCGTTGAGTGCGAAACATTGAACTTGCGATTAAATATTTTTGAAATACTACCAGGTCTTAACCGTTTTACTATATATGCTGTATACAATGATGACAATGATGATGATGAGGACGACGACGAAGATGATGCAGAAGACTACTAGTACTGTCGTTACTACTGACAATGATGACTAAGGCTGTTACTGTTATGGCAGAGATCAGAACGAAGAAAACAAATACGAGCAACCTTGACGAGAGGATAACATTTAAGAAAAAGAAACAATAACACTTTCAGTGAGGAATGTCATCATGAGCCGTGCTCTGCGGAAGTGACGTCACCAAGGCAACGGAACACACTCCCGCGCGAAGAAGGACAGGTAACTATAGGGCTGGGCAATGAGTCGCTTTAGCAAAATCCGGGTAATATGTTAGTAGTTAGTGCACCTCTTCGGCAAATAATATTATGTTATGAACCGCTTCGGCAAATGTGTTAGAACCACTTCAACAAATGGGTGCACACCCACTTCGGAAAACAGGTTAGGAAAGAGAGTTCCGAGACTGAGTTCGGATCATGTTTTATTGAGAATTATCCGGTTATCCGGATTTTGTCCACCTCTACAGGTAACCGAGCAAAAACACAGAGAGCCGCTCTTGTACAAAAGGTGCTCAGGACAAAAAACAAACGGAGAGCACGTGCATTTTGTGAGTGTGAGTATCCTGGGTCGTGATAGGGTGGGAGGAGGCAGGAGGGGGAAGGAGAGAGAATGGGGGAGAG
>NW_004797692.1:341989-343962 GCF_000002075.1 Aplysia californica
GGGGGTGAGAATGTGAGAGTGAGCGGGGGAGAGGTTAAGGTGTTCACCTCTCATTCAATAGGTCCTGGATTCGAATCCGAATAGCGATTTAAAATTTCCTTCTCTAAAATGTGCAGCCTTCCTACTGCTTCTCCTTCTAGTTCCTTCTTACTGCTGTCTTTCAGCCACTCCCCTGATCTTATGTTAGGTAAGATCTACACCTAGCCTTCTCGGACAAGGGCGAAAATTAATCTCGGAGGTCCCGTGTGCAAGTTGAGCAAGTTAAAGATCTCTTGGAGGTCCAAACTCGATAAGAGTAGGCTTCAGCAGCCATCAAGGCAAAATTCAAAATTTCCTACCAACTGAAAATGTGCAATGTGTCCTGCGTGCTCATGCGACCTTGTGCAGTTGCGAGCGCCGTAAAAAACTTACATCTACCAATTTAAAAAAAATAATAATTATATAACGGGTAGATCTGTTTACCAGAACAATTATTCTCCTCCCACGTGAGTGGAACCTGACACCACCAGGGACGCCGGATCAATCTGGGGGTCAAACTTTGTGTCCAGGTCCGGTTGTCCAGTAACAGGTTTGAAGGTAATCACTGGTCAGTCAGTCAAAGGTCTGATGGTAATCACTGCCCGGCTTTCTCGGGTCACAGTGATGTTACAATGACGGACACCACAAGCCCAGATGTCGACCTGCTCTCCAGGTCTGCATGCTGGGAGGTTATACACAACTAAATGGGTTTTTTTTTTCATTCTATACATTTGTTTTATTTCGTAGAACCATGCCTTAGTCTTATACGTTTACCTATCAGATACTCTTTAAGTGTTGTAAATACAGACTCAGCCTCTATTGTTCATTGTTTATTGTTTCAGGAAGCAAAATCCCTGCACTCCGGACATGTCCTTTGATGCCCCGTCGCTCTCTCCAAAATGTCGCCGAGGGTCTACTCAGCCTCTAGAAACCTTTTTTTTTTTTACTCAGCCTCTAGAAACCTCTCGGCTCGGGTTAACCCTGAAAACAAAATCCCATACCATCAAGACAGTAGAAATCACGACAACAAAAAACTTCAGCATTGTTGTGAAGTCTGCAAACACTTGATAGAAAAGCCTAGATCTACCGAGAAACTAAACTAAAGCAACATTCCTAGCAGTTTTGCCAGTAATCTGAATCCTTGAAAAGCGATTCAACGTCGGAAAAGGAGGACGATAGAGGGATTCGTATTTATTTAAAAAAAAAAAAAAAAGGAACGGTGCGTGCAGTCGAATGGAAAGGACCAAAACTTTATTCAGGAGTAAATAGAATCAGGAAAAGGAAAAAGTGGAAAGTGTTTGTCGGTGACCTATATACAGGTATATACTCGTCCAGGGTGAAAATGGCAATGGCGATGAAATACAATCAGAATTTCAAATTTGCTTCTCAAATGTTTATTCTAGTCTCACGTTACCTGCTGGACCCATCCCCTCCTCCCACCCTCCATCGGTTCAAACTACACACCACATTGGCAGGGACTGAACTCAATGACGATGGACATTTTGGTTATTCGATAACGCTTGAGGATGTCGTGCAGTTTGGGAGGCGGAGTAAAATATACAAAAGGAGAATAACCTCGTTATCTATCATATAAAGATTTTTTTCATATTTGAATTCTTTTTAATTTTTAAAATATTACTTATTTACTTTTTTTTTTAGTACTTTAAAAAAATTGGAAGTCAAGCAACAGAATGCATGCTATGCAAATTCATTTATTTCCTGATTTGTGCATTCATGATGGTTCGAAATTTGCCGCAACATTGCCTTTGGACTGCTGCTGGTCTGCATATTGTTATATAATAATATGTCCGACAGGTCCTTAAAGAGTTCATTTATCTTACAGAATTTGGTTCTCTGTAACGCACATTCATCTATCTTTTTAGTCTCACGATCCCTGCTGACTTCCCATACAAAATGCACACACACACACACACACACACACACACACACACACG
>NW_004797692.1:348258-349360 GCF_000002075.1 Aplysia californica
CACACACACACACACACGCACACTCCACACACACATACACCCCCCCCAACACACACACACACACCTCACAACACGGAGCATACACAAACAATAATGCTTTACTGTTGTGTTTACTCCCAGCCAGTTTTTTTTCTTCTCTTTCTGAGTGGCTTTTTCTCTCTTCGCTTGCCATTTTTCAGGACGGCACGGTTGGCATTCAATGCTCTTTTTCGAGTTCTCTCTCTCTCTCTTCTCATTTCACTTACCCCCATACTTCCCTTTTACACGATTTTTTCTTCTTTTTTTTCTTTCTTTCACCTCACCCATTTTTGTGCACCTTGATTGTCTGTTCTTTTTCACTCTGTCTTTTCACATCAATATATTTTTGTTAGCCTTGACTCTCTTTTCTTATTTGTGCTGTCTTTTCACAAAATTATTTTGTTCACTCTTTCTTTCTTTTCTTTTTTAAATTCTTCTTTCGTTCATCAAGTAGCCTATACTTGTTTTCCCCTTGTGTGTGTTGCCGGCAAGGATTGTTTTTATCAGACTTACACAGCGAGAAATGCCATTAAGGAAATGACCTTTAGACAACGACTTGGCAAACAAACCGATCTAATTCTTTTATACAAACAGATAGGTCGAATTCTTTTACACCACCTACACAACAATAGCAACAATAGAAGCAGCAACAAATCAACACCAGCAGCAACAGAAACA
The DNA here is from genome assembly GCF_000002075.1 of Aplysia californica. NCBI lineage: Eukaryota > Metazoa > Mollusca > Gastropoda > Aplysiida > Aplysiidae > Aplysia > Aplysia californica. The sequence goes on from NW_004797692.1 coordinate 348,955, forward strand.
ACAACAGAATGACAACAGAAACAACAATAAAACAATAATAGTAGCAGCAACAACAAAACAGTAACAGCTGCAACAGAAACATCAACAGAATGATAACAGAAAAAAGAACAGTAACAACAAAACAATAAAAGTAGCAGCAACAACACCAAAACAATAACAGTAGCAACAACAATAATAACAAAGACAACGAAGACGATAAGATAAAAGGAGAACTATAAAAGAGCGCACCTTTCTGAAGTGGTGGACCAGTCGATCGTCCTGGGGCGGCACACCACGTCATTTCTCCTCTATGGCCCCAGGCCTGTCAAATTACTCACGTGGTTTATATCCTGTCCTCTCTCTCTCTCTCTCCCACTTTCTCTTTTTCTTTCTCTCTCTCTCTCTCTCTCTCTCTCTCTCTCTCTCG
>NW_004797692.1:350617-352971 GCF_000002075.1 Aplysia californica
AAGAGAGAGAGAGAGAGAGAGAGAGAGAGAGAGAGAGAGAGAGAGAGAGAGAGAGAGAGAGATACAACTTCCTAATTCAATTCATACAGATTTATTTTTCAATTCAGTTTTCATTACCTGATTCTGGCACTTGAAAAAACACAGACAGCAACACGCATACCATGAAATAATTATGCAAATGTACGCAAATTCGAGTTTCTGATTTTTGTACTTTGGTTCGGAACGTGCCACAATATTTCCTTTGCTCTATCGCTAATTGGAATACATATGTGACGCTCAATGCTAAAAAGAACCAGGAAACGACAAATGCAGTTTTTGGGGACAACTGAATAGACGTAAGGGTCTTGAACGTCTAGCTCTCACTGGCAAAATTGAGGGCAAGCGAGGCAGGGGTAGGCCCAGAACAACATACTTAGGGAACCTAAACAAATGGGTAACAGGCTATACGTTCTCTGATCGTCTAGGTAACAGGGAAAGATCAGGGAAACGTAGCTTTTTTTTTTTTAGAGCATCCGGGCAAAGGAATGAATGGAGAACCATGATCGCCGATGTCTGTCGCAGATCTGGCATGGGATGATGATGATAGCCTTATTATTATATACTATGTGGCCGCTACAGCCTTACAGAATTAACTCCTTGAAGACGCGCATCCGGGTTATTCGACAAGCCGTTTGAGACTACTATTAAAAAGAAACACATAACTTTGGACCACTACTTAAAATAAGTTAAAAGAAACATAACTTCGTAAAATAATACTTAGGCCTATAGACTTTCTATTATTATCTTTTTATCTCTGTTTTATTCACCTGAAACCCGAGAAGATACTCACAACAACATGCATACTGCGAAATATAATGCAAACTCATGTTTGATCTGTAGTGTGCCAAATATGTGCTGCGACATTTCTATTCCTCTACTGCTAATCAGCCCTCCCTCCTCTACACACACACACACACACACACACACACACACACACACACACACACACACACATTATAGAGACAAGCAGGGGTTGCGTGAGTATGTTTGCGCCACATTGTGTCTGTACAGTCGGCGTAAAATTGGCGCGGTGAATGGCGGCAACATTCCGCCATAATGGCATCGAGGAAAAGGGCAAAAATACGAACAACGCCCAGTGAGTTATGGCTGTAAGAAATTGTGAAGTTTTTGTCCAGCCCTAATTTCGCTCAGACAGCGTTATCAAGACCTTCGTCCTCATTACTCTTAAATTACCAAGATGGGCTTATCAGAGGTGCCAAATATCCGGATACATCCGGAAATCCAGCCAGACTCCTGAAATTTTTTGGATTTTGCCCGACTTCAGGCCGATCGTTGCGAAGTTTCGTTGTTGCTCCCCCATCCCCCTTCATGATGAATATTAAAACCAGTCTTGATACAAGAAATACCATATGAAAATATCTGTACATTTTGAATCCCCACGCGCGCGTTTCTGCGAGGTACAAAACATTCATTATTTTTATTATACTACTTTATTATTATTTTTTTTTGGTAGCCAATTTGCACCTCTGGCTTATTATGTAGGCGCCTTATAATCTAGCACATCGGTCAGAGAACCAGCTAGAAGCGTCTGTTGTTCCGTGTTTATCACAACCCCTGACCTTTACCCCTGTTCGTATCAACTTCGCTTGACTCTGTTATCATTTATGACGAGGTGTAGTAGGGACAGGAATGGGGTCACTTAGGTTGGGTGTTATCGCGACGCAATATCTGACAGTTTACAAACGGTAAAGAAGATGCATGGCAAAAATAGCAGTCTAGGAAGAGGTTTAAAAAGAAAGATGAAGTAAGAATGAAGAGGTAAATAAAAAAGTTGGAAAGTCTGTGGAAGCTGAGGTTGAAAGTGAGATTGCTATTTCGCATATAAAAGAAAATGTTTCTAGCTGTGTTGTATCATAAGAAAGTGTGTTTAAGTCTGCGTGTGTTCACGTGTGTGCGTGTGTGTGTGTGTGTGTGTGTGTGTGTGTGTGTGTGTGTGTGTGTGTGTGTGTGTGTGTGTGTGTCTGTCTGTCTGTGAGTGTACCATGTGTGTATTTATTTATCAGTGTGTATAGGTGTGTGTACTGGGGATGAGTTTGTGTGCACGCGCTTGCAAAAGTATGCAACCAGGAAACGTGTGTATCTTAGGAACTACGGCATGCTTCGTTTAGATACGATGTATGCCAAATATCTACGTTTGTACTATCTGTAAATGTGTGCGTGAGAGTGTAAGTATGTATGTAGGTGAGTGTGTGCGAGTGTGTGTGTGTGTGTGTGTGTGTGTGTGTGTGTGTGTGTGTGTGTGTTGTGTATGTGTGTTTGTGTGTGTGTGTGTGAGTGTGTGTGTTTGTGTCTAC
>NW_004797692.1:353283-354788 GCF_000002075.1 Aplysia californica
GTGTGTGTGTGACTAAAGTTATCAGTTACCATGCAGTTGTGCAACCTGCGTGTGTTTGTGTACATGTGTATGTGTAAGAAGTGTGCGTATGTATATATGTGTATGTGTATGCGTAAGTGTGTGTGTATGTGTGTGTGTTTGTATGTATGTCTGCGTGCGTCTACAGTTGTAATACCTGCATGTATGTGAGCATGTGTTTGAGTATATGTATGCGTGTGTGTATGTGTGTGTATGGGTAAGTGTGTATGTGTGTAATATAGTAATATGCATGAGTGTGTGAGTGTGTGTATGTAAGTGTGTCTGTGTGTATATGTGTGAGGGTGTGAGTGTGTGTGCGCGTATGTAAGAGTGTGTGCATGTATACACGTGTGTATAAGTGCACATGTAGGATCCCCACATGTACATGTGTCATGTGTGTGTGTGTATGTGTGTGTGTGTATGTGTGTGTGTGTGTGTGTGTGTGTGTGTATGCGTGTGTATGTATGCGTGTGCGTATGCATATACATGTGTATGTGTAAGTACACATGTACATGTGTGTGAATGTGTGTGTGTGTGTGTGTGTGTATGTGTGTGTGTGTGTGTGTGTGTGTGTGTGTGTGTGTGTGTGTGTCTACAGTTGTACTACCTGCGTGTGTAACGACCTTCGGCGACCTGTCGACGACTTACCTGTCGGTGTGTTCCACAGGCGCGCGCGCTGGACTTCCCTCCTCCATGATGTGTATACGTCACACTGTGTGCTCACTCACAAAACTCCTCCTTTTCGCCGCTCAGTCACTCACTCACTCACTCCTTCTCTTCTCTCACTTCCTCACTCTCTCCTCACCACCACCTCTTTCCCCGCGCATTACAGCACAACACGGCGCCACGCCGCGATTACCGCAACAACTGGTGACGCGCTCCCCATGTCGTTATGGCAACACGGCCAACTTATGATAATGGCGGCCGATGGGGAGTTGAAATAATTCTACGAAAATTCAATATCGACTTTTTTTCCCCTTCCTTTTAGAAAATTCAAATCTTCCCTTCCAACGGTGTCTCGTCGCTTCTTCAGATAACGCGCTCACTAGCTTGAATTAATCACTGACTCACTGACACATGTGAACTTTCTACACTAGCGGCCTACTCCTAACTTAAACACTAACTCTACAACACACGAGAATCCAGCACATGAGAATATAGATTTAGATTCTAACACTTTTTCTCGACAGCACGAATATTCTTTCCTCCTTCGATAGGGCGGTTAGTTGTAGTAGTAGTAGTTGTATAAACACAACACGCCGGTTCTAGCGAAAGAATAAGCACTCTAATCCTCTCTCTTCCGACATCTAGATCAGCTAAACACCGATACATTGAGCGCGCACGAGGGGGGGTTCGGAGTTCTCCCGCCTCACGATATGCGGTGGTGGTGGTGTGTGTGTGTATGTGTGTGCGTGTGCGTGTATGTGTGCGCGCGCGCGCGACCTGATGCGGGCGGGGAATCTTCTCTGACGGCCCGAGAGAGCGAG
>NW_004797692.1:357057-358096 GCF_000002075.1 Aplysia californica
CCCCCCCTCTTCTCTCTCTTTAGCCTTCTCTCTCCACACCCTCTCTATCTCTCTCTCTTTCTCTCTCTCTTTCTCCCTCCCTCTCTCTATCGATCCTGTCATTCGAGCACGCATGAATGGAGATCAGACAAGTTACACCAATCCCACACGTGAAAATTTGCCTTCGTTACGTGAACGTTGGGGACATCTATTCATTGGAGCCGAACGAGGATTTCAGGATTGAAAGAGGGAGGGGGAAAAAAAAGAAGAAAAGAAAAAAGAAGTGTGTTTTTTTTCTCCTTTTGGCTCTATTTAAAACACGATATGCAAGCAGGTTCGGGTTTGTGGGAGACATGTAGCACCCCTTCATCCCTCACCTACACGCACATTCACACACATACACACACACACACACACACACACACATACACGCACACACATACACACACACACACACACAATATATATATTTTTTTTAATATTTTTTTTTTGGTGGTTTTTTGTTGGGTTTTTTTTTGGTATATCCCTCTTTCAATTATCCCGTGCCTTTTCGGGAGGCAAGGAGATGCATAGATCCTCACTTATATAATTTGACAGATAACTCAACTGCTGAGTCGCAGCCCATGACACAATGACATTTTAGATGTCAAACCGTTTATGAACTTTGCCCTGTTGAAAAAGGAAGCATTGCTGGGACGAGTGAGTTTGAGTGTATGTTTTGTACTTTGCCGTGAGCAAGAGTTAGAAAGGAAACTGTTTGATCCTGAAATAACTCACTCATGCGTAAGCCTCCTCGACAACAACGGCAATAACAGTAACAATATCAACAACAACAGCATTAGCAGCAGCAGTAGCAGCAGCAGCAGCAACAACAACAACAACAACAACAACAACAACAACATCAACAGTAACAGCAACTAAATGGAATATATGCCATAAGCAGCTAAAACAATAGCTGGAAGCATAACACACCACCACTACTACTACCACAAGCAGCGGCAGCAACAGAAACAACAACAACTGCATCAACATTATCACTCCCACTGCCACTCCCCACCAC
>NW_004797692.1:359938-361555 GCF_000002075.1 Aplysia californica
CAAATTGCGTTTCTAATGTACACGCTCATATGACCTTATGCAGTGCGAGCGCCGTTAAAACCCTCTACTAAACTCTAATGTACGTTTTGGGCCAGACAGTATAAAAGCCTCACTCAGACACAATTTGCAAAGAACTGTTCTCTAATTGATTACATTTTAATTTTATTTCTTGTTTAAACGTAAAATTGTTACGACAATCGCAACTCAAGTAGGGCATACGACTGTGCGCCGAAAATTAGAAAATGAAAGTGAAAATGGTAATGGTTTAACGCCACTCTCAACACTATTACATTATTAAAGAGGCTGGACCCACGATTTTAACTTGCATCTCCGAAAGGACCGAGCCAAATGGGGAATTCATGTAAAGTGCCTTTCCCAAGGACACAACGTCGGACCGAGCTGAGGCTCGAACCCCCGAACCCACAATCTCACGATTACGTATACTGTAGCCTAACCACGAGACAAGAGAACGCCACTCGCAGATCAGAAGCAAAAGTAGTAATAACAATAAATTAACATTTAAAAAAAGATGACAAATTATGACCATAGATGCTTGGTAGGAAAGAAGGAGCAAAACACACCAAAGCATCTATTAACTACCTACTCTTTAATTGCTAACCATTCCAGGGAATAATACAAACGAAAAACAACTGCAAAAACAATAGCACCATTTGCATTGACGCACCACAACAACACTATGAATGCGAAAAGAAACATAGTAAATTGCGATTACAAAAGTGTGCTGCTTTAATGTCTGTACGTGTGTGTGTGTGTGTGTGTGTGTGTGTGTGTGTGTGTGTGTGTGTGTGTGCATGTTTTGCATGTGTGTTTGTGTGTGTAGGAAGGGTGGCACTGTAAAGAGAGACAGATAGGTAGATAAATAGACAGAAAGATCGATCGATTAATCGATAGATAGATAGATAGATAGATAGATAGATAGATAGATAGATAGATAAATAGATAGATAGATAGATCAATAGAAATGTCCAGCCAATTCCCACCTGCTGGGAGGCTGAGCGACAAACCAGGCAGGAATTATTTGATTTGTCTCCCCTGGAGTCCCGGATAAGGCCAGGTCAGTGTGACATGACGCCATGTTGCGCCATGAACAGACAACTCCGTCCTGTCTCTTCAGGTCCACACGCAAGCCCGGCTGTCCTTTCATGAACTTCCATACATGGCGGATGTCGCCTTTCTGTCACTCTATCCCTTGTCTCTAATAGTTCTTTCTCTGATTTCTGTTCTGCTCTTGGGACTGAATATTAATTCTCTATAAATCCCCCCTCAAAAACATTTTAAAAAAAATTGTATCATTCTTTCTTTTCTTTCTTTCCTTTTCTTCCTGCCTTTCTTTCTTTCCTTTCCTCCTTTCTTTCTTCTTTTTTAGCTTTTTTGTGTGGCCAACTATCAGGCATTATTTTTTAAATTTCCTCTTCTTGCCCTCCACTCCAATTATCTCTCTTTCTCTTTCGCTGCCCCCCTCCCCCCTCCTCTCTCTCTCTCTCTCTCTCTCTCTCTCTCTCTCTCTCTCTCTCCCTCTTCTCTTTATTTATGTGTTCCTTATGTTCATTTGTTTACTAGTCCTCTTTGAAAACCATTTCTGTCTGTCTGTCTCTC
>NW_004797692.1:361655-363038 GCF_000002075.1 Aplysia californica
CCCTTGGTCCTCGTATTGCCATCCTTTTACTAGCCTTTCTCACCCCCATCTCTATTGTTACTGTCTGTCTTCGTCATAATAATAATAATTTTTTTTCGTAAATGTTTTATGGCGCTCGCAACTGCGGGGGGTCATATGAATGCGGTCTTTACAATTTATAGCTACAAAGTTGACGTCAAATTATGGAGTCAACTACATGCATAGAGCAAACACCAAGCCCCCGCGTTCTGGCTCAAACTGAGTCAAATGTAGCGCTCCTTATTATAGTGCTGGAATAGTATAATGCAAGTCTGTGGTGTGTAATAACAATGTGTAGCCAATAATGTAAGCCTATCCACATTGTGCATTCCTCGACCCAAAAAATGGAAGACGTCATCCACGGAGCAAAAGGTATGGCCAACAACACTTGAGATTATCTCTGACAACAGGAGAGTGTCACAGCCATGTAGCTCGTGTGTTCTCATAGACTTATTCTTCTAGATAACCCAAGACTGTGCGCCACTCTGACAATATTCCTGTTCACAATCTGTCCCCGAGGTTTTATGCATCCCACATAATTTAGCAAAATTTTATCATTTTTTGCATAATTTCTGGTTATTTTCCTTCTTTTAAAAAAATTAACAGAATACCATAATTTCACTTTTTTTTTTAGCTCAGTTTGCATAATTTCAGAATATTTTCGCGGGGACAGCACAATTGAGAGTACCATTTGACTTTATTTGGAACCAAAGGAAGAGCAAGGAATGACTTTATCTGGAACCAAATGAAAGGCAAGAAAGGAAAGGTTACGGGCGCCATGGAATAATACCGCCAGATTGGAATTTTGCCCCTTCATTTTCTCGCTCATGGTGCGCACTTGAGAAGCGAAGTTTTTACAGAGAGCAAAGATCAGCAGCTATGGCAGTGCCCGGGTCTAGGAATTAGAATTCCAGTCCACGGTCCAACAGCACTTGAGAATTATCTCAAACAATAGGAGAGTGTGACAGTCGTGTTGTTATCGTGTACTGTGTACTGCATCATCTGGCAGACTGCGGTATGTGGATGTGGGTACATGACACAGTGCATTACATTGACATAGAGAGTTATCAGAAAGAAGGTAATCTAGTACATGCACACATTTAATATGCAGTACAAGCTTGTCTGTGTTTCTAGTGTGTCGATAGTCAAGAAGAAGAAGACAAGTATGAGGCAGGAAAATCGGTCACATACGTGAACGTGAAAAAAATCAAGCCTGGGAAGGGGTGGGCGCTGCCTGCCTATCCTTGCCCAAGACACACAGCAAGAAAAATGAACACAACAGCAATGTCTTCATATGACCTTATGCAGTTGCGAGCGCCGTAAAACCTCTACTAAAAAAAAAAAAAAAGATGGAGGCAGCAACTG
>NW_004797692.1:364282-365761 GCF_000002075.1 Aplysia californica
AACAACAACAAACAAACAAACAAACAAACAATTGTTTTTTAAATTTTTAATTTAAAAAATACACAAAATAAAAAAAAAATTTAAAAAATTGCCCAGCGGCTTATTCCATCGCGTCGACACACATCTGACAGGACCGGGGGAGCTGTCTGCCTCAATTAAGATACCAAACAAACAAACACTCACAGCAACATTTTAAAAAAGCCGCCTGCATTATTGCTTGAATCAAAGTTTCATTTTCTCCCCCTTTCTTTCTTTCTTTCTTTCTATTTTGTCCCTTTCTTTTTTCTCTCTTTAACTTTTCCCCCTTCTTTCTTTCTCTCTCTTCTTTCCTTTTTTCCTGTCTTTATTACTTTCTTTCCCATTAAAATTTATTGTAATTTTCTTTATCTATAACGTTCTTTCCATCCATTTCTCTCTCTATCTCCCTCCCTCCCCCCCTCTCTCTCTCTTTCTCTCTCTTCCCATACTGTCTGTCTTTCTGCCCCCTCCCCTCCTCCCTCCCCTCCTCCCTCCCCAACCATCTCTCTTTCCGTTGAACTTCCAATTGGCTGCCTGTCTACCTGTCTGTTTGTCTGTGCGCACGTGGAAGAATAATGGTAGGTTTCATCAGACGAAGCTTGAGCCATCATTACTGCAGGGCGGGCAATGAATGAGTCGCTTTAGCAAATTCCGAATAATATATTACTGCACCTCTTCGGCGATTAAATGTGTTATGAACTGCTTCGGCAAATGGGTTAGAACCACTTAAACAAATGGGTGCACCCGTGGACTACACTCTATGCTGCTATAATGTGTGCTTCGGCACTTATATGACCTTATTGTGTTACAAGTGCCGTAAAACTCTTACTAAAATGTGTGCTTCTCGGGTGCACCCCATAGAGGTACTGTTTTCGGCCAACGGATCAGGAAAGAGAGTTTAGGAGTCTGAATTCATTCGGATAATGTTTCACTGAGAATTATCCGGTTATCCGAATTTTGCCCATCACTAGCCGTCATTACTTCTGCAGCTTCACAGAACCACGGAGATATAGTCAAGTAGAGAAAGGCGCACGCACGCATGCATGCGTACCCCCATTGTTTACAAGTGTTTACCTTTTTATAGAAAAGCAATCATAGCCTCTCTAGAGATGAAAGCCGGCCAGAAATGAGAAGCAAACATAGGCGTGTCCCGAACGATAGGCGATTTGTTCTTCTGTAAAAGTGAGTGCATGGTTGTTGTTGGGTTGGGGGTTTTTTTACACCTTCTCCTAGACAGTGGGTACCTGAACTCATTGAGGGAGAGGGGTTGCGTTAAAAGAGGAAGATAGGGTGAGTGTGGGAAGGAGGGAGGGAGGGGAGAAAGAGAGAGAGAGAGAGAGAGAGAGAGAGAGAGAGAGAGAGAGAGAGAGAAAGAAAGACAGAGACAGATAGACAAAGAGTGAAAGAGATAAAGAGCAAGAGAAGGGAGGAAGAGAGAGAGAGACAGGCAGGTAGACAGAC
>NW_004797692.1:367641-368722 GCF_000002075.1 Aplysia californica
TCTCTCTCTCTCTCTCTCTCTCTCTCCAACACAGACTGTTTCCCGCCATTACAACATATCTATCTTTCTGTCTGTCAGTATACCTGCCTGTTCATCTGTCCATCTATCCTTTAATCCATCTATTTATCTGACTGTCCGTATGTCACAGAAACCGCCCTTTCATTACATTTCTATTTTCTTTCATTCCATTTTCGGCGATCTAAATGTGGAGACATGCCAAAGTTGAGCCGATCTAAATCTGGAGACATGCCAAAGAGCTGAGCGTGTCTCCAAAGTAATAGATCTAGATAGAACTCAATAATTTAACTGGCTGGGGAGGTGAAGGAAATTGACCGTTTTTTAAATGGGTATTTGTGCTTTGATCTTGTTGTTGGTGTTGCTGCCGCTGTTGTTGCTGTTGCTATTGCTGTTGCTGTTGTTGTTTCTGTTGTTGTTGTTGTTATTGTTGCCATTGCTATTGTTGATGATGATGATCTTATTGTTGTTGTTGTTGTTGTTGTTGTTGTTGTTGTTGCTGTTGATGATGATGATGATGATGATGATGATGATGATGATGATGATGATGATGATGTTGTTGTTGTTGTTGATGATGATGATGATGATGTGATGGTGATGATGATGGTGATGATGGTGATGATTACGCCATCGTCGTCTTTGTTGTTGTTGCTGTTGTGGTTGTTGTAGCTGTTGTTGATGTTGCTGCTGCTGCTGTAGTTGTTGCTGCTGCTGCTATTGTTGTTGTCGTTTAACGTTTTTGGCATTTTTGAAAGGGGGGGTGTTTGTTGGTGTACTTGACTATTCTTTTTTTTCCAAAAGGGCAAGGGGGAAGAAGGGGAAAGGGGGGGGGGGGGCATGATGAGGGGTGAAGGGAGTTGAAACCGGTGGCATGATTGCACAACTAATTGTCGTAGAGTTCTGTTTTTTTCTTTCACGTACGCTCGTTTTCTAATTCCTAACATTTTACACTTTGTTTGTCTACCCGTGTGCTTGTTTGAGTTGAGTGGACGGGGCTAACATTTCATTTCCGTCCACATTAGCCCAATGCCAGAGCTCCCTCTCTCAAGACCACACACCCACCCCC
>NW_004797692.1:372727-374841 GCF_000002075.1 Aplysia californica
GAGAGAGAGAGAGAGAGAGAGAGAGAGAGATTTCAGTCTAAGCAACAGTTTTACGGGATAACGCAAAAATGATATACAAGTGCCAAAGATTAAGGGTGTTACTAGAGAGTAACAAGCAGAACAAAAAACAAAAGAAAAAGATGGAGAGACAAGGAAAATAGATGTTTGATAGGAAAGAAGAAGCATACAACACCACCATATCACCCACCAACTACCCACCACAGAAGCAACTCGAAGAGCCGTCAGTTAATAAGCGATGTTTGTTGGGCTTCAACAAGACGGCAGAAGTTCCTGATTTCTTATTTCTCTTGCCCCGAGATGGTAACATAAGTACCACGTCCTTTTTTTTTCACCCCTCGCCCATTTATATGAGATTGACGCCATCTGAATGGTAGAAAAGAGGTGCGTATGATAGTGTCCTATCTTCCTCTGCTCCAATGAGTCACTCTTACTAAAACTCAAAACGATCTATAGGCCTATTATTACCCCGGAAGACCTGATCGCTTTCTGAAACGACCTCAACTTCCTGGGAAGTATACTACAGTGAACTCCCATTTTCGACTTTTGGCAGTTTTTGACAAAGCTGTGAAGGCTGTTGAAAAAATCTTCCATGTGAGCCCAACTCTAAATTATTGTTGTTAATGTCCGTATTTCGTAGAATTTCTGTTTAGTTTTGTTTTGACACCGGAAATTCATCGCTTTCAATTTCAAGGTGATTTACATCGAAACTGGAGAGAATAAAGCGGATAGCAGTACTAAGCTTGTAACATGGCAGAAATAAGTTTGAAAAGAATCAGATCAGCTTTTCATAGATTTGTACGCGTTTGAGGGAAAAAAAAAGCATGTCGACACGATATAGCCCATTTATTACAAGGGGAAAGCAAGACAGACAGATAGAAGAAATATTAAATAGAGGGAATGAAAAAAGTGTGATCTAAGTACTTGGGGCACTCTCGAACTACCCTATTTGAACAGGCTTTACAACGAAGAAAAACATATAGAATCAAAAGCAGTGGGTGGTTGGTGGGTGCTCAGGTCTGGTTTAATCCTTCTTTCCTATCAAATACTTATCGTCCTCATCTCCCTTCTTTTCTTTGTATGTTACTATCTAGTAGCACTTTTAATCTTTGGAATTTATATGACCTTAAAATTATGTTGCAAGAGCCGTAAAACTCAGACAAAAACTAGAATTAGAAGCACCATAGAATAAAACTTCCCAGTCGAAACTGCTGCCGATGTTCTGGCTATCGAGATATTATATATGCACCCTGCCTGCGTCTGTTTTCCATCTATCTTCATTTGAGAGCTGGTGCGTTCAACAAATCTCCCCCAGAAAATCAAAATGATCCATCTACAACAATGAAGCTTCCCACATGGAACACTTTTCGCCGGGTTTTTTTGGGTTTTTTTGGCCGGCAAAATGGCACGTGGGCTGTTATCAACATGGTACAGACAACACCACTGCCCACTGGTCAGTGGAAGAAACCACAAGCTCACGAGGGGAAAAAGGAAAGACAAGACATTAGTGCTTGGCTTTGCGATAAAACGCATTAGAAATCTATATCCACACAAAAAATGAAAATCGTAAAAGTGAAAATTATTAAGCTCGTTATTTGTTGAGGGAAAAACCCCCCAAAACAATTCACGATTACAGAGAACTTTAATAACAAATGTTTTATAACGGTAAATTTTAAAGAAACTAGTGTATGTGGTGGCGTCGATGGCCTAGTGGTGGGGCTACCGGACTCGGGATTGTGAGGCTGCGGGTTCAGGGGTTCGAGTTGCGAGCCCTACGTTGTGTCCTTGGGAAAGGCACTTTACATGAATGTTCCTCACTTCACCCAGGTGGGAATGGGTACCCGGCCATAGACAGTGAAATATCTCGTCAGGGTACCCGGCCAGAAATATCTTGTCAGTATGTTAGTGTTTTAGCGCCTATAAAATTGTTTCTTGCGCTGTATGCTTCCCACGAAGTTGAGGTTGTTTCCGAATGCTCTCAGATCTGCTAGGGTAGTAGCATAGATTGTGAAGCACATAGAGCTTGCTGTTGAGCGGGCATTTGCGCTGTACAAACGCCATCCATCTATCTCTAATAATAGTAATAATAATAATAA
>NW_004797692.1:376020-377250 GCF_000002075.1 Aplysia californica
TGTGTGTGTATGTGTGTGATGAGTGTGTGTGTTGATGAGTGTGTATGGTCGTGCGCGTGGTCGTGGGTGTGGTTGTGGGCGTGGTCGTGGGCGAGGTCGTGTATATTTTGACAGATGGCAGTCAAGACGACGTCTAATTATCACCGGTGGCATCAATAGAAATAAACGGAGGTCATAGATTACCGTGGTTGAATTAATGAACGCCTGCACTAGTCTAATAATTTTCTCTCCAGCCAGACCCGATCTTGCGTTGCTAAAGATTCATCATTATTGTTAGTTTTAGTTGTAACCAATAAATTATTTTCTATTTGCTCTATCAAATTTGTAAGATTATTCGGAGTCGTTATCAAGAGAATATTCAAAGACCTACATTCGGAAAAGATGTTCCGTGTTGTTTAAACCCAGAAGTTTTAACTCCAAATTTCTCGGAACTGGGTAGTGACTGGGCAGGATCAGGCAGAACTTTGTTAAATATAGGGTAGCGAGGTAAGCTCCTTGCTAGCGGTGGTGTTGTGGCGCCCAAGGCGTGTCGGAGAAATGTTTACGTGACCGGTCATTATCTCCGGCTCTCAGACTCAAGCCTCAAAACTTCTCAACACACGAGTTGAATTTACTTCTTTAGAGTGAAAACTGATTCGATGCTCAACCTTGAAAAAACAAACGTGCTTGATTTTCAAGGTTACAGTCGAATCTAGTTGAATTCGGTCATTCTGTGCCGAAATTGAAGCTTTCGACCCACCATGATAGAAATAGCTAAGTCAGAATTACAAAGTTGTGTCTGATATTCTTATGTTCTATTTGCTCTATCAAATTTGTAACATTATTCGGAGTCGTTACCAGGATCATTCAAAGAGCCGCATTCGAAAAAGATTTATCGTGTTGTGAAACCCAACATTTTTAACTTCAAGTTTCTCTAAACTAGGTACTGACCGTAGCCTTCTTTAATAACGTAGGCCACGCACTGACTGGGCAGAATCATGCAGAACTTGGTAAAATTCTAGGGTAGCGAAATGAATCCGACTGACGGCGTGCACCGGGCATAAGCCTAGCGGTGGTGTTGTGGCGCCCAAGGCGTGTCGGAGGAATGTTTACGTGTCCGGTCATTATCTCCGGCCCTCAGACTCCCAGGAGGCTCTTTGCTGGGCGGACACTGGTCATTACGGCGGGGAAGGGAGATGTTGTGGAACTGTAGATCGCCGACAGGAAAGTAGATGGGAGAGAGAGAGAGAG
>NW_004797692.1:379123-380210 GCF_000002075.1 Aplysia californica
GGGGGGTTTACTGGTTTCAGTGTATGTTTATGTATGCGCAAATATATACGAGCCAGCACGCATAACACGAAGACAGAGTAATCTCATTTGACACACATTGAACATAATAAGAGCAATAAAGCAATAAAGGTCTTTTCAGCGGAATGCATTATTTATTTAGAAAATGGGGCTGTCAATGTTAACGTCTTTCTCCAGTAGCCCCAAAAGGCAGGCTGCGAGGTGGGAGGAAAACTCCCTTTTAGTTTTAGTAAAAGTTTTACGGCACTTGCAACACAATAAGGTCATACTGGCAAGTGCCAAAGATTAGAGGTGTTACGAGAGAATAACAAACACAAAAAAGAAGGAGGAGTGATAAGGACGATAGATGTTTGATAGGAAAGAAGGAGCAGACCACACCAGAGTACCCGCCAACCACCCACGAAAACTCCCTTAAAACAACTCAAGTTCAAGGAATTCTTGCCGAGGACTCAAGCAAAGGCTAACAGACACTGTCAGGTTTGACACGGAGCAAACGGTTTAATCTACTCTTCTTTCTCATTAAAGAGTAGATGGTAAATACGAAGGGATGGGAATTCAAAAACAAAACAAAACGAAAAACAGTGTACTGATAGAAAATAATGCATGAAGCAGGTTTGATTCTTATGTAAGAAGTGATTTGTGTAACATAACCCTAATTGCAACTTAATTTGATGGAATGGGATCCATTGGTGACACGGAATAGTCAGAGAAATAAAGTAAAAAATAACCGCAAAACTAATGAATGAGCTGATTTTTTTTAGTGTCGTGTGCCAAAACTATGTAGACACAGCCAACTTTGCAATGAAATAATTTGCGCGCAGTGCAGAACATCTATGTCCTTTACGACATCCAACGAGGATGAAAGAACGGGGTTTCCCTATTCTGTCAACTGCAGCAGGCGCGTTTGACAGATTGGGCTTGGGATTTCTTGTAGCTATTATTTGGTGAAATAAACGATAGCTTGTTCTATGAATACATCTGACTAGAGCTAGCTAGCATGTCTCTCTCTCTCTCTCTCTCTCTCTTTCTCTCTCTCTCTCTCTCTCTCTCTCTCTCTCTCTCTCTCTGT
>NW_004797692.1:382853-384508 GCF_000002075.1 Aplysia californica
TCTCTCTCTCTCTCTCTCTCACGTGAGGGCCTAAACATGTACGTATAAAATTGTTCAAAACATCTTGTACCAAGAAGTAGAGAAAAGCTCAGACACATTTCAGAAATCCGTCTGGATTTATCCGGAAAAACGACACCTCTGTATCATAGTCACATCGCTTATTTGGCACACATTGACCCGTGTACTGACGTCAGTGATGTTGAAGATAGACATAGAAATCTGTGTGATATCGTGGTGAAATCAGACGCCGGTCAAAATATTGATGAAATAGGAGAAACCCACATTTTATTTCATCGATTTTTAAAACGTTTCTAAAATTTTGGGCTGAACAGATTTTTGTGTTTATCTAAAAACATATTTCTGTGTAGATCAAAAACATAAAAATGTAAATTTGCAGTTTCCACGGACACTCACGCTTTGGAAGTCGTCAAATTTGGGCGGCAATTTTCTCGCTTAATTTACCCCTGGCACCTGGTAACAACCACCTCCTTCAATCACTGTAAATCTCAACTACTTCTGTTCAAGATAAATATATTTTTTTTCTTCAAAAGCAAGACAAACGAAAAAGCTTTATGATAATATCAATAACTCAGAATATCCACAAATTGACGAGCGCCTGATTCGCCGCGTCATGGCACATCTGTTCTATAGATTACATTGTCATCCTTGTTTTCAGAAAGACGACTGTCTTCCATTTCGAGATAAAAACCAAAACCTGTTATAGCCACTCATTTTTTCATCAGACAAAACGTAATATTCTCTTCCCATTTCTGGATACACATTATCATGCCCCAGACGGGACAGTGCCAGCGTGTATCTATTTTCTATGTTTGACGCTCTTCATAAAAAAGCTCGAAAAGTTTGATTATTCTAAAATAAGCAAAAACAACAGATTAAATGCAAGTCGGCAAATAAAATCTGTAAAGGGGAATTTCAAAATGAATTACCAAAAATATATATATACGTCAATATGTCAACATAACATGAACAAACTAAAACAAGAATAAATAATGTAACGAGTAACTTAGCTAGAGGGACAAACATTATATACATAATACATATATAAATAATACGTAATAATAAATGTATATAAATGTGTGTATTACATAACAAACGCATAATGTACATATAGCCACAAGATACAGACTGTCTGAGTGCAGTATACAGAACAGCTGTGGCTGAGAAAAAAATATAAGATTAACGAGGAAATGATTATATCGGTTGACAAGGAAGAAAGACGTGGCGAAATGCTAAACAAAAGGATTAAGAAATAATATCATCAAGCATGCAGTATTGTTAAAACGTGGGATTATTATGTAGAATCTATAGCACAGTTGTACACGCTAATGCTACAACACCGAGCATACAACGATAATTATGACAGCCTTGGTGAAAATAAGGCAAAAGTACACTACTTTCTCTCTCTCCTCTTCTCTCCTTCTCTCTCTCTCTTTCTCTCTCTCTCTCTCTCTCTCTCCCCTCTCTCCTTCTCTCTCCCCACCTCCCTCCCTCTTTCAATCTCTCCCTCTCTCTCTCCGTCTCTCCCTCTCTCTCTCCGTCTCTCTCTCTCTCTCTCTCTCTTCCTCTCTCTGTCTCTCTCTCTCTTTTTCAACCTCTCTCTTTCTCTCTCTTTCTCTCTCTTTCCCTCCCTCTCT
>NW_004797692.1:384630-385747 GCF_000002075.1 Aplysia californica
ACACACACACACAAACACAATCTCTCTATCTCTCTCTCTCTCTCTCTCTCTCTCTCTCTCTCTCTCTCTCTTTCTCTCCCTTCGCGCTCAGGAAACTCGAGAATGTTCACTGTGTACCTCGATCTTTCTGCTAGAACGTCATATCTCTGATTATAATACTATCCATCTCAGCCCTGGTTGGCCTTCACAAACTCCGTCGAAGCCTTTCTCCTGAATGATTTAAATTGTGTTGATGGGGACGTAAAAAACACCATCATCATCATCAAGTGCCAGATCTACGACAGACATAGGTGATCATGGTTCAGAATACATTTCTTTAAATTCGGATGCTCTCAAAAACTATTTTATCCTGATCTTACCCTGTCACCCGTCTGTTCAGGTTATCCATTTAAGTTGCTCTGGGTATACCCCTTCTTCATTTGCCTTCAATTTATTTACCACCGATTGCTAGATGTTCTCGGCCCTTATGTCTATTCAATTGCTCCAGAAACTCCAAGCGCGTTCATATGACCTAATGCAGTTGCGAGCGCCGTAAAACTCATACTAAAACAAACAGAAACTGCATTTGTCCCTTTCTAACACAACATGTCAAAAAGAAGTGACTACAAAAAAACGGTGAATGAATCAAGCAGACAAAAGCAGTGCGGGTTAGTGCTACGCGACTACATACATATTATGCGTCTGTGTGATGGTCCATCAAGCAGTTTCCATACATAATACGGGCTGTTGGTGGGTGCTCTAGTGTGATAATAATGCTTCGTCCTTCCTGTCATACATCTATCATCCTTATATCTCCTCCTTCTTTCTTTTTTTCTTTTTTGTTGTTGTTGTCATATGTTACTCTCTAGTACTGCCCCTAATCTTTGGCACTTAAGACCTAATTGTGTTGCAAGTGCCGGAAAACTCGAGCAAAAACGTTTAGAAGTTTCCATTCACGACAAACCGCAAAATCTGATCAACAGACACACAAGAAAGAAATATCGTGCTTGAATTGCAAATAAGCTGATAAAATGTGTGAGAAAATCTTGGTTAAAAATATTATTATTTATTATTACATCGCTCTTTTTCACTTCTCTCCTTTAACCAGTTTATATTTTTCTAAACTAAAACAATCTCT
>NW_004797692.1:386177-388070 GCF_000002075.1 Aplysia californica
TACACTCATGTAATGTGTGTGGGAAGGTGACTAATGAGGAACTATGCACTGCTGTCTGTTTACCCATCTTTTTGTATCATGTCTGTCTTCAATTCAGGTGATCCAGTTTTTAAAAATATGAAATAAATCTCACGCAATTTAAAAAAAAAAGTATTACATAGAAAATTCAGCTTAATTAAAATTTGAAAAATCAAGACAAATAATCTGAAGAGAAAAATAAAACCGTCTCAGAAAGGTTTGATCATATAAAAACACAGCAAATCAAAACTCAAAGAAAAAGAACAAACTTAATGCTGATATTGATCGCAAACCCACCCAAAGCTCAGAGGTGCACGCGAGGTAGTGAAAGTTGGACGTGGTTCGGGGGTTGGGTGGGGGAGGAGGGGGGGGGGTTGGGCTATGTTATAGTTTGTTTAACATGTAATTTGTTTGTTGTGTTGGGGTTTTTTTCTTGTTTGTTTGTTATTTGTTTTGTTGTATGTTTGTTTTTTGTTTTCTTGTTTGTTCGTTAATTGTTTTGTACATGTAGTATGTTTGTTATTTGTTTTATTGCTTGTTTGTTATTTGTTTTGTTCCTTGTTTGTTATTTGTTTTGTTGTTTGTTTGTTTGTTTGTTTTTGTTTGTTGTTGTTTGTTTGTTGTTGGCTTGTTTTCGTTTGTTGTTGTTCTTACTGTTGTTATTGTTGCTTTGTTTATTTTTTGTTTGTTGTTGTTGTTTGTTTGTTTGTTTTTGTTGTTGTTGGTTTTTTAAAGGCATTTTTTTTACGTGAGAGCGTGCGTGCACAACACCGAGGGTTATGATGACGACACCGATGACGTAGATAACAACTAGCGGCTACCACCAGCAGCACAACGTCCATGTGTGAGAAGGCGGGGGGAAGGGGGAGTGAGGAGAGTGTGAGTGATTGAGTGTGAGCACTGTACAACACTGACCACCGACCACACACCACCACACCACACAGGGAATGACCACCAAGCCGAGCGCCTACCTCTCTGACCGCTTCAGAGGCCAGCCCGTATATGTGTCCACTACGTATTTCACCGTAGGGTCATCCGGAGACGATAGTCCGTAATGTGGCCGCTCTTCCTCTTCCGCGTTTTCCGCGGAGTCTGTATCTTCATCTTCTTCTTCTTCTTCTACTTCCTCGTCGTAATAGCTGCAGATGAAGACATGCCAAGTCAATGCGTGGGGCACACTGAGGCACAGACAGTGGTTCAGCATAGAGCTGGGCTAAAAATCTAGGATACCACCTACCTCTCTCTTCCAAAGCTGCGAGATCAAGACGGAGCACACAAAAAAACAAAAACAAAACACAACCAAAAAAAAACAACACACAATCAGGCGAGAGTGAAAAAACAAAACGAAATAATAGAACCAAAGAAACAAAAAACAAACCAAAATAAAAACGAGAAATAAAACCCCTCCTACTATCGAGACAGAGAAGTAAAAGAAAATGTGCAAACGAAAGCAAAAGTAAACTTTAAAAGTCTTTTGCTATAATTTACTGCAACAAAAGAGAAAACGAAACTTCTGAAAATGAGGATCAAGCTATGAAAACAACGAAATAATCCTGAAACGTGCGTGCTTGCTTTCGTAAAGAAACCACCTACTAGCTTTAAGTTCTGTAGACCCCTTCTGTGCGCGTTATGATATTATGTATTATTCCTCTTGATAAGTTTTTATTTATTTTCGATTTTTTTTTTTTAATTTTAGTTTTGTGTCTGTTTCTTTCTTTTTTCAATGTACTGAAAGCATAATTTGTTAAATGACATTTTCGACATGACAAACAGAAAAGCCGGAAAGGACTCGGTAGTTAGGCTCTATCGCGACTATTCCTTGTATGTGTGTGTGTGTGTGTGTGTGTGTGTGTGTGTGTGTGTGTGTGTGTGTGT
>NW_004797692.1:389005-390122 GCF_000002075.1 Aplysia californica
CACACACACACACACACACACACACAAACATACACCCACATACTGACACACACAAACAGACAGTCGGAAAGAGAAAGAAAGAGTGAAACGTCGAAAGAAAGGGCACACATAATAATATTATCTAGGTTATGTATTTATCCCAGTCCCCACTCTGAACTGACCACAGTGTGACCTTTCCCTGGGGCTGTGTCCAGATTTACCTTCCCTGTGCCGTAATCCCACATGACGTCACCGTTATTCAATATAGTCGTATGTCAAAATTTCGAAAATATGAAAATCAAGCAAGTTGTAGAGTTTGATTTCCCCCACCAGGCCAGTGCTACTGACTAAAGTTGTCTTTAGGCCATTCTCAAGGGGGGGGGGGGGGTATTAACATGTTCTTATGTACAGTAGAATTGTAAACGGGCTGCTTTGTCAATGTCATGTTCATACTGTGCTAAAACAACATGGGGGGAACTGCTGCCTTTTCTTTTCTCATCCTTACTATCGTCATTTCTCCTCTACTCTTCTTTTGTATGTTTGTCACTCTCATGTGAACCGCTATTTCCGGGCTGCCTTGGAGGCTAGAGAGGTGAGCAGAGTAAGCCTGATTCTCGGTTTGGACTTCTCTGTTGACATCCACCCTTTGGCGCTCATATGACCTTATGCAGTTGCGAGCACCGTATAACCTTACTAAAAAAAAAAACCAACTAAAGACTTTGATGAGGCGCATCGATTGGTTTGAGTCTCCTTCCTCTTCTGAAAATAAAAAACGAGTTCGGACGAAACGAACATTTTGTGTTGAGGTACTGTTCTGCTGAGCGAAATAAAAACAAAAGTGTTCTGCGGGTTTTGCTTCTCCAGAAAATGTCGTATTTTGACATACGACAGTGATGAATGACGGCGCCGATGTGACGGGTGGACTTACCGCGCACGAAATAACATAGCAACGGAAATGACGTAGGAGATATCATCACATACGTGATACATCCGCTCCGACGTACCAGTTGCGGCTTTTGTGCTTGTTCTTTTCATCCATGTCAGTATGTTTCGTTCTCATCTGTTTTTTTTTGTTTTTTCGATCTATCTTTTTATTTTCCTTTTCTTGTCTCTATTATTTATTCATTTATTTTATTTG
>NW_004797692.1:391974-393426 GCF_000002075.1 Aplysia californica
TCTCTCTCTCTCTCTCTCTCTCTCTCTCTCTCTCTCTCTCTCTGACACAAACAAACACACAAAGACAGACAGAACCATCCACCTATCCTTGTGTAATTCACTATCAGTAAATCTTCTCCGTCATCATTGATACCCTGATGAGTAGGGAAAAGTCACACTAATCTCTCGTCTTATTTTCTTCTACATGAGATAATTAATTTATAATATTTGACCTGTGGCAATACATACCTGTAAGATATTTCTTGGGGAAAAAAACTGGCATCGTAAACGTCATGTCAAAATGTCTGATTTGTTTTGGAAGATTAGCTTCCAATGGAATTTTGGCTCAAAAGAGGTCAAAGAAAGAATGAAAATGATGTAAAAATACGCAAGAAAAACAAGAGATCAGTGTTATTGCCTTCAGAGTATTGACAGATTCCTTTCTACAAAAAATACATAAATGGGAAACGAGAATTTAGAAACAAAATAACAGAATCCCTGTTGGGCTGGTAATTGTAAAGTGTGAACTTTAAATACGCGAGAGCGACGGGGAAAATTGCGAACAGGAAACATCACGAAGACTAAGAAACACCTGACGGGCGATGTTTCCCGCCTTTTTGGCAAGTGAAATAATCGGATCGTCTGCTTGGTCGTCAAGTGTCTTAAGCAGTGTGCCCATTTGTACAACTTGTCAGGTTTTTGTGAAGAGAATTCAATCGAATCGGATAAGAACATTGGAATCTCCACAGTACGTGTATCAAATTTGAACTTTTGCAGTAATAGGCCTACTAACGTTAAACGATGGTACAGTCGACCTTCTCTTACGGCCACCTGTATAAGACAATCACCTGTACAAAACGACCACTTGTATAAGACAATCACCTGTACAAAACGGCCACTTCCAATTCCCCCTCTTCCTTTGTTTATTTCTATATTACAATAACACTGTGTCAGACACCCACTAATATATCTAAGACAATCATTTTTCATCTCAACAATAGAGCCGTCGCAGACAATTTCGACTGTGCTCTGGTGTGATTTGCGCCTCCTTCTTTCCTATCAAACATCTATCGTCCTTCTCTCTCCTCCTTTTTGTCTTTGTTACTCTCTTGTAACACTTCTACTCTTCGGCACTTATGTGACCTTATCGTGTTGCAAGTGCCGTAAAGCTCTTACTACTAAAAAATAAAATAATTTCAACGGTATCTAAATCGAAGAAATGGGCACACTGCCTCACTTTTACGCGAGCAAGTCTCGACAGGCGAATTTTAACCTTTAGCTTTGAGAAATGCGGGGTTGGAAGATTGCCACGAGCCGAGACGAGAGGTAAAGACTGGCCGAGGTTTGGGGAGACGGCGGGAGAATGGACAGGGAGATGAGTGCTGTAAGTGCTGTAAAAATTCTTTTTCTTTCTTTCTTTTTTTCTCTTTCTTTTGTTCCTTTTTTCTTTCTTTCTTTCTCATCCTTTCTCCC
>NW_004797692.1:393945-395878 GCF_000002075.1 Aplysia californica
GTGTGTGTGTGTGTGTGTGTGTGTGTGTGTGTGTGTGTGTGTGTGAAAGAGAGAGCGAGATAGAGAGAGAGAGAGAAGATATAGGATATATAGGCAGATAAAGAAATAAAAAAGAAAGTAAAAAGGAAGAGAGACAGAATGAGAGAGAAAAAGAAAGAAAGAAAAAAGAAAAGAAAAAAGGAAAAAGAAACAGAAAGAAAGAAAGAAAGAAAGAAAGAAAGAAAGGAAGAAAGAAAGGAAGAAAGAATAGGACACACACACATACACTAACACACGCACACACATACACACACACACATACACACACACTTTCAGAGTGGGAGAGACAGACAGAGACAAAGGCAGAGATAAGGAGAGACGTAGAAAGGTAGAGCAAGTCCAAATATTCCTTAGCCCTTTCCCACTTTAACTTCTTCTTTCCTTTCTTCCCAAGACAACCCTTAATAATCTTCACAAGCAAAAAAAAAAGGAAAAACCCGAAGAGCAATTAAGCGTCTCAAGGCCGAAAGAATGCCCCTTCCTCGCCTTAATCGCATCAATCTCTCAATCAGCTTCTCGCAAAACACCCCAGCAACAGCTACAATAACAATAGCAATAATAACAGCAACAACAACAACAACAACAACAACAACAACATTACAAGCCGTTACACCAAGGCCTGCGCCTATTAATGTCCCCCTTTCCCTTGTCCCCACGTGACCCACATCCAACCAATCACAGCTCTCAATCACCGCTGACAAATTGCCGTCCCATAATGCCTGCCCATGTGGTGGAGTCCGCTGTTCCGGGAATTGAATCAGGCGTGGCTCCGGCAGCAAGAACAGCGAGGCTGCACGCGACATAACTCAATGAACGTCGGAGGTAAGTGGCACACGAGATGTCAGCCTGGCGAAGACGTGGGAGAAGTGAGTACTACGAGGCTACAACCGCTATCTACTCACTGAGGACGTGCATTCTGGAACTTTTGCAATGCTTGAAGACGTATTGTTTTGGGGAACTTTGAATAAAGACGGATGACTTCGTTATTCAGGTCGATTTTTTTCAGTTCTGTTCCCTCTATATGATGGAATTGAAAAAGTCATGCAACAACACGCATAATACTATGAGATGTTAAGCAAATCAAGCAAATCCGTGGTTCTGATTTGTGAATGATGGTTAAAAATGTGTCGCAACATTGTCTTTGGTCTACTGCTGGTCGGACATTAGTGTCCACAGCGTCCTTAACCCTATCAAAACGTCGGGTATTACTATCGCATTCATACGACAATGGGAACTCTGTGCCCCCACTTTCCCAAAGAGGAATTTTACTCGTTAATCCGATTCGTACGCTTTGCATAGCAGACTGTCAAAATGAATTTTTTGAGAAATTCTGAAAGTTAGAGATCTTCGCTCTAGAAGTATTCTAAAATGTGAAGAATACAACCCCTGGGGTACAAAACGACCACAGGCGTACAGACAGAGTTAACGATTTAAAGTACACCACCTTGAGTTGTAGAGCCTCGTGCAGACAACACTGTGGCGTCATTATGAGGTTACGGGTTTGGGAGGTTCGAGGCTCAGATTGGCCAAATGTTGTGTCCTTGGGAAAGGCATGAATGGGTTACAGGCCACAGACAGCGAAATGTCTTGTCAGCAAGTTAGTTTTTGCGCCTGTAAAATGATAGACTGTGTTGTACTATGCTTCAGGTTGTTTCAGAATACCATCAGGTCTGCTGAAGCATGGTATAGATTATAATAACTACATGTATTTAGATTTTAAAGCCCACAGAGCTTGCTCTTTAACGGGAATTTGCGCTATGCTAAAGACAAAACGTCAAGGATGGCAGGAGAAATAGAATCCCTGAGGCCAGTTTTTGTCCTTTTACGACCTCTCTTGTTCTCTGTACCACTTCCATGTTTCTCTCTCTCTCTCTCTCTCTCTCTCTCTCTCTCT
>NW_004797692.1:396951-398862 GCF_000002075.1 Aplysia californica
TTCTTCTTCTTCTTCTTCTTCTTCTTCTTCTTCTTCTTCTTCTTCTTCTTCTTGCTGTCACGTTGTTGTTGTTGTTGTTGTTGTTGTTATTGATGTTGTTGTTGTCATCTCCTCTTCAAAGACCATGGCCTCCACTCCTCCCTCTTCCTCCTCTTCTCCCTCTTCTTCCCCCCTTCCTCCTCCCCTCCCCCTCCTCCTCACTCCCTTCTACTTTCCACTCCTTAAACCACATACGCGGGCTCTCGTGGCCTAGAGGTTAAGGTGTTCGCTCCTCATTCAAAGGTCCCTGGTTCGCATCCGGGTGGCGACAGAAAAGGTTTCTTCTCTAAATTGGCTCCTTTCACCTCATTTCCTGCTCTCTACCAATGTTCAGTCGTCTGCTTTTGTCTCCACTTTCTGCTCCCACCCCCTCATCTCCTTTGCCCCATCCTCTGGGCTTCTGACTCTTTCTGCAGCCTTTCCACTGCTACTCCTTGGCTCCTCCTTACTGCTGTCTTTCTGTCACACCCCTGATCTTCTGGTAGAAAAGATCTACATCTAGCCTTCTCGGAGACGTGGTGGAAAATCTCGGAGGTCCCGTGTGCAAGTTGTACACGTTAAAGATGCCTTGGTGGTCTAAAATCGATAAGAGTAGGCTTCGGCCGCCATTCGGGCAAAATTCAAAATTTCTTACTCACTGAAAATGTTTAATGTGTCCCGCGCGCTCATAATATGACCTTATGCAGTTGCGAGCGCCGTATAGCACTGGCAAAAAAACAAAAAAACAACAACAACAGCCCCCCCCCCCCTAAAAAATACCCACATCCAAGCCAGCACAAAGAGCTCCCAACATACCTAGATCGTATCACCACCTTGTACCTACCCATCATTAACCACTAACTACCTTATATAAGGTAATCAGCTTTCATCGTATAAGCCAAATTTGCTGCTTTTTTTGCAACCCACGTAACATTCCCTCACACACGCACACACAGAGGTGAGCACGAGAGAGAATATTACTACTCGCATTCAACCTTCAGCCGGAAGCGGGAGGGGGGGGGGTTGAGGCAGGAGGTGAAACAGTGATTCAGGTAACTCACAACTAAAAAAGTTGGCACGTTACGGAGAGTCCACTATAGTCTCACAACTAAAAAGTTGGCACGTTACGGAGAGTTCACTTTAAATAGTCTGTTACCTTTATCGGGATGTACTCTATTTGGCAAGGTGTGTAAGGAAACGTGTTTTGGGCCACCTTGTAGATATTAAAGTATAATTTTCCAATACGGTTTTCATACATGTAAGAAATGTTACATATTTTCGTTTGTTTCGATTTTATGTATGGCAGATTTTAACTGATTGGAAATTTTTCCAGTCCCCATCGACAAAACTATTGTAATCGTTTGGGAGGCCAGCTGTTTTGTCTTGTCTATCACGTTTACCCTGTCTGTCACGTTTACCGTTTGCCCTGTCTGTCACGTTTACCGTTTGCCCTGTCTGTCACGTTTACCGTTTGCCCTGTCTGTCACGTTTACCGTTTGCCATGTCTGTCACGTTTACAGTTTGCCCTGTCTGTCACGTTTACCGTTTGCCCTGTCTGTCACGTTTACCGTTTGCCATGTCTGTCACGTTTACAGTTTGCCCTGTCTGTCACGTTTACCGTTTGCCCTGTCTGTCACGTTTACCGTTTGCCCTATCTGTCACGTTTACCGTTTACCCTGTCTGTCACGTTTACCCTGTCTGTCACGTTTACCCTGTCTGTCACGTTTACCTTTTGTCCTGTCTGTCACGTTTACCGTTTGCCCTGTCTGTCACGTTTACCCTGTCTGTCACGTTTACCCTGTCTGTCACGTTTACCTTTTGTCCTGTCTGTCACGTTTACCGTTTGCCCTGTCTGTCACGTTTACCCTGTCTGTCACGTTTACCCTGTCTGTC
>NW_004797692.1:399376-400822 GCF_000002075.1 Aplysia californica
GGGAGGGGGGTTCTTGTCCATAATTTGTAAGTGTTAAACGTCATCAGTTAGTTGAAGAAGTACGCAACAAAGTTATTTCAATCTTAATGTTGTTGTTCAGAGTCTTTTTTGTAAAGAATATCTTCAAGCATGGACGAAGAGATATTGAACAAAATAACACAGAAACAACAGTTAGTTGCGTGCCCCCTTAAGGCCGGTTAACCAGTACCTGGCCAGTAACTATTGGCAACTGACGTCTCCAGTGACAGGGTTACCTCCAGGTTTTGGCGCCCGTCTCTGTCTTACGTCACACTCTCTGAACAACACGGCCATCATTCGAATCTAGTAATAGTAGTTGAGTGCCCCGTGATTCAACGCATAACGAATGAAAGATAACATTATTGTAGCAATAGTTCTTTTTTGGTGGAGTTTGTTTTGTTTTGGTTGTTTGGGGTTTTTTGTTTTTTTTTGTTTTGATTTGTTTTTTGGCATTTTTTAAAAAGCTTTTGGTTCGATTTGCTTTTGTTTTTGTTTAGTTTGTTTTTGCTTTGCTTGGCTGTTTGCTTGGCTGTTTGCTTGGCTGTTTGCTTGTTTGTTCTAAGTGTATAGGTTTAATGCCCCTGTCAACATTACAAGGCTATTTAAGAGGTGGTATCTCTGAATCTAGCGTCCGTCTCCGATAGAACAGAGCCAAATGGGTTGAGAGACTTGAAAACTGCACAAAACGAACTTTCCCAGTTCAAGAACATACAGTCTGGGATTCGAACCACAATCATCCCCTCGGTAGTCTAACATGACACCAACTGAGCAAACATAGCACCCAATGGTCAATAATAAGCAAAATGATACATTGATTTCCAATATATGTTCACATTTCCAAACTCATTCATCCAGTGCCAGATCTGCGGCAGACGTCGGCGATCATGGTTCGCCATTCATTCCTTTGCTCGGATGCTCTTCAAAAGCTAAGTATCCCTGATCTTCCCCCGTAACCCATTTGTTTAGGTTCCTAAGTAAGTTGCTCTGGGCTTACCCTATTTAAATATCTCCAACTCCATTTTATGATTCATTCAAGTTTGTTTGGGTTTTTTTACTTTACACCCCTATTGACATGATTTAAAGTATAATAGGAAGCGGGCTTCAACCTTGCCAGTCAGGACCACCCTGGCTGAGAGGGATACAACGTCCCAGCAGAAAGACCGAGATACTCATTTTAAAATTTCTCCCAACTCAAGAATCAAACTCATATTGTCTCCTGCATACGACGATCAAGCACCTAACCGCTACACCCCCACAAAACGCCGGTGTAGTTGGCAAAGTCATCGTGTTTGTTGAGAACGATGTTTACTCACTGAAACGCAGTATCTATCCGGAGACGTCTCCGACGGAGATAGACCAATCAAATTGCTTTGTGCCTCTACACCAAGTAAAAAATCTGGGTGGTTACAGAGGGGCAATCCCTCCTTG
>NW_004797692.1:403179-405380 GCF_000002075.1 Aplysia californica
AGAGAGAGAGAGAGAGAGAGAGAGAGAGAGAGAGAGAGAGAGAGAGAGAGAGAGAGAGAGAGAGAGAGAGAGAGAGAGAGAGAGACAAACACACACCTTTTTTATTTCCCGTTAAATGACTGGCTGACTCAACGCCAGACGGAAATAGCAGTGATCGCCCTAGGCAGCAGAGACCGACGGGTAGTGTAAGGGGCCGGCTTATGCAATGTGGTCGCCACTTTTGGCTTGAGACAGACCTGTATGCGTCGCACGTACCCACCAACCACAGTCCACAATGAAATGGAAATAGAGGATTTTTAAAAAATGCTTTTATTTTTTTAAAACAGTTAGTTAGAGATGTACGGCCTTAGCAACAAAATTAGGTCATATAAGACAGTGTCAAAGAGTACAAGTGTTACTAGATAGTCACGTTTAAGGAAAGCAGGATGAGAGTTTAGAACTATATAAACGTTTGATAAGAAAGAAAGGGTTAACCAAACCAAAGGACCCGCCAACCACCCACTCACAGAAAGTGCAAAAGAATCGATAGTAACTGTAACTGTCAATGTTTTGCGCTCCCTTCAACATCATTTAGGTAATTTAGGAAAGAGCTACTCCAACCCTGCCTGTCCAGGCCAACCTAGGACTGAGAGGGATACGGCATCCATGCAGGTGCGCGTAGATACCCGATAAGAAATGTCCCCTTAGAGGAATCGAACGTATTTCTTCAGCGTGCAACGGCACTAAGAGTAATTACCACAGACGCCGGTAAAGCAGACAGAAAGTGACAGTGAAATTATTTTAAATGTAGGTGAAAATTTCAGAGGGAAAACATCAATAGGCAGAGAAATATATTGCAGACATCTGACTGTATTTTTAAAGACCACTGCCCCTCTTTCCACGTTTGATTGTTTTACATAATCATTATGTCAGTAGTTGTAGTTACATATTATTATGTCAGTAGTTGTAGTTACATATTATTACGTCAGTAGTTGTAGTTACATATTATTACGTCAGTAGTTGTAGTTACATATTATTACGTCAGTAGTTGTAGTTACATATTATTACGTCAGTAGTATGCAGTTGAGAGTGCCAAAAAACACTTTTTAAAAATGCATCCAACTTTCTTTGTCCATGCTCTTTCACAGGTTCTATTTTTCTTGTCAAATAAACACGCTCAAGCACTGCCAATATCGACTAAGTGTCATTTCGTTTATCTGGAATGGTTTATTTGTAAAAATGGCAACTAGCAGAGCTGAGAAAATGCATAATTTCACACTAAAAAAGAATGACATTTTATCAATATCGAACCTGCTTTGGATTAGTGAGGTTTGAAAAAGAACAACAGAAGCGAAGAAGCGAATGAAATAAAGGGCCAGGTTTTGAGGCGCAGAAACGACAACGGTGGTTACTGATAAAGTGGGATCACATTATTGAAGACATCTACTTTTTACTAAAAAACTGGAGCTGTTTCATATGGATACGGAATATATTAGGCTACTGTATTTATCCTAATACGTTTGCTTTCTATAACACGTTTTTTATCTCACTATATCATTTTATTTTAACCCTTACATACTCGTGCTTACATATATGTGCAGGTAAACATGTATTAATGGATGGTGTTCCCAAAATATTCTTTTTTAATGAAAGAAATCAGTACAATGACCCCTATCTGAATCAGTCAATCAATCGAGAAACAACAGTATCAAGGAGTTGTCAACACAAATTACAACGGGATATAAAAACAAGGACAAAAATAGCCCTGATATATCGAAAACAGCGATAGCAATATTAGACACAAAAACAACGTACCCAGGTTCAGCTGATTTGAAAGTAGCAACAGCGGTATCAATGGCAGTTTGGTTTTTTCTTTTGTTTTTTTTTCTATGTAGGTGCTTTCACCCCCCTCCCCCCCACCCCCCACCCCCAAGGTCAACATGATTTAAAACACTTTAGAGGTAGGCTTTAATCTTGCCTATCACAGCCAAACCCGGGCTGAGAGGGATACAACATCCCAGCAGAAAGGCTGATATATTTGATTTTTAAAAATCTCCCCACTTGGGAATCGAACGCGGGCCTATGCATGCGACAGCGAAGCGCCTAGCTGAAACACGACTGCTCCGGTAGTATCAATGTCATAATAACCGATAATGGTCTATTAGTACCTGGACTACTTTTTCTCACTCACACTACAGAAAAACTCGCCCTCATTTCCCTGG
>NW_004797692.1:407806-410081 GCF_000002075.1 Aplysia californica
CTCTCTCTCTCACACACTCTCTCACTCTCTCTCTCTCTCTCTTTCATAACTGCACTACAAAAACAACAAAGACACCGCCAACAAGATACACAAACAGTAACGATAGCAAAACAAATACGAATTACGCAAGAAGTCAAAATCTCGTTGAGCCGAGAAGGTACAAACTCTGAATAAAAGTCTGGATAGAAGAATAAACACTTTCAAGGAAATTCAGCCAAATCTGGAGGACCATAGATAGTGGCTACGTATCCAAAGTGCATTACTTCTACTATCGTAACAGAAATCAGATCTCGAAATCAAAAACCAGTTTCGTGAATTAACCCATTCTTCTTTTTTACATCTCAGTGTGTTTAACAATTTTAGATACTGTCACACGAAACTTCTCAGTGACTCTTTTTTAAAATCTCACCCAAGTTTCAATTAAGGAATTACCCGAACAACACCAAACCAATTTCCAAGAGGTAAATTGGCTTTGTATAGATCTGTAAACTCTTGTTAGGGCCGAATATAGATTCGGGACGAAAATTTGGTCATCGCATTTTCGATAGCTAGAGCTGGTCAAAGAATCGATATATTCCAGAACCGATTGCCACGATTAATTCTACCGAGAAAAGTTCCGACTCCTTTTTACGAAAACCAACGGTTAGCAGTTACTTTAATAATTAAAATCTTTTTAAAATATTTATTTTTGAAAAATAAACGTTGCTGCTTCGTAGTGTTCCGAAATCAAGGTTATCCTTAACCCTGAAAATGTTCGGAGCCAACCAGGTAACCACTGGAAGAAATCACATCATTAGAAAGTAAGTAATTGGGTTCGGAGTCGATTCCTACGATTCCTTGCTTTCAATAATCGGGAACCTAGCCGACCAGCCCAACCGATAGAGATTGATCGATGCCATGCTCATCGTGTTGTGAGGCTGAGAGGTGGACATCTGTTCCTTCCCCACTGACCACTGACCCAGGTCAGATAATGGCGCGGTTACAGGTCCTGTGTCCAGGTGATTGCAACAATACCATTGTGTGTGTGTGTGTGTGTGTGTGTGTGTGTGTGTGTGTGTGTGTGTGTGTTTGTGTTTGTGCGTGTGTGCGTGCAAGTGTGTGTGTTCGTGTATGTGTGTGTGTGCGAGTGTGTGTATATGTGAGTGTGTGTGTGTGCGTGTGTGTATACGGGTATGTGTGTGCGTGTGTGTGTATGTGTGTGTGTGTGTGTGCGAGTGTGTGTATGTGTGTGCTTGTGTGTGTGCGTGTGTGTGTGCGTGAGTGTGTGTGTATGTGTGAGTGTGTGTGTGTGCGTATGTGTGTGTGTGTATGTATGTGTGAGTGTGTGCGAGTGTGTATGTGTTTGTGTGTGTATGTGTGTGCGTGCGTGTGTATGTGTGCGAGTGTGTGCGTGTGCGTGTGCGTGCAAGTGTGTGTGTGTGTGTGCGTGCATGTGTTGGTTGGTGGAGGTTTGGCGGGGGGTGGGGTGGGGGTAGGGCTTCTGAAATATTGATCACAGCAAACTGGAAAAATGGACTCTAACCTACAGAAGCGGAAAAAGGACACAGAGTGTTGGTTGTTACGGACACAGATCGTATCATATAGGAGGCGGGCTGTTGCGTCCTTGCCTTTCAAGATCAACCTCTGCTGAGTGGGATGCAGCGCCCCAGTGAACAGACAGAAATTCTCGATTATAATACAGACGTGGCAGAATGTGACTCCCCTTGAGAGAAAGCTCTATGGCAGTCTCTCAGATTTGAAGCGGACTGCACAGTTTGTGCGCGACATCGGACGGACTGTCTAGCTGCTGTCATCGAGAATGAGGAAGAAGAAGAAGAGGGGGAAGCTCGACAAGATAACTTGCTTGCTCGGGAAACGAACAAATGTCTTCTGGTGCTATGGTGAAGACCCCAATCTTTACACCCCAGACTTTGATTCGAAACGTTGTGTAAGCTTTGGGAAATGATTAAGGCCGTCGTACTAGATTGCTATAAATAGAATATCACACATGAAGTCACCAGATAGTGTGTCAAACGTTCAGAAATTATGACATAAGTCAGAAAGAGCAACTAATCTGCAGACACTGGGTTACTGTTCTGACTACCATGTGACAGAAACGGGGACAGTTTCTACGGACCAATAATCATAGACTTGTGCTCCTACGTCACGCACTGTCATGGCCGCCGCTCGTCACTGCCTGTAAAAACTTCGCTGAGAAACATGCCCACCATGGGCCACACTATTACGTCTAAATGAAGGGCAGAACACAAGTCTCGCTTCAGCCGAGTACGCCCGG
>NW_004797692.1:410520-412267 GCF_000002075.1 Aplysia californica
CAGTTGATAAGCCAATCGGCATGAGAGGGAGGGGACCAACGTTTGGATCCAATTAGAAAATTAGTATGCCCCAAAGTTGGATAATCGTAGCTGTTCGCTCTATGTTATCGAAGATTGAACATTACTTCAGAGACTCAGAATTGCAATGCATAATATGCGATTTACTTCAGAACAGGTCATTCTGTTTGGGTTTTTTTATGTGAACATCATTATGTCGAAACTGAATGTCCATGGCTTATATTCAATTCGTCTTATCGGGGGTGACTATTGATCCAGGGATCCCCATTTATATGCGACCGACTTCAGAACGGGGGACTCTGTTTCTGAATCCTAATTGTGTGAACACATTATACGCCGAAGTTGAATATCCATGACTATCCATCCGTCGCTATCGGAAACGGACACTGACTTGTTAGTGAACACAAATAAGAGGATTTATATTGATAGAGGCGTAAAAAAGCATACTACAGTGGCAGTAAAGGTATATTAGAGGTACATAACGACAGTACGGCCAACTTATCACCGACGTTCTTTTTTCCCTTTTTGTGACCGTCACGTCCTTTTCTCCCGAATCAATAAAGGAAGTACAGGTACATCAATTGGTCGCTTTTAAGTACAGGGAGGCTATCCTGAAAAAATGCTGTTTTAAGAAAATCGAAGGTAAAATATTTTTGCCCGTTGTTCAGCTTCTTTCAAAGACAAGGAGAGTATTCTCTATAACCAAACAAAAATACACACCAATGAAACCAAACTTCTCCTATAGGTAGGGCAATGCCCACCTTTGGTGTAGGTCAAGATTTCTGGAACCCCCGAAATGTGGGTTAGCTCACTTGTCCTTAAAAGCAATCAATTGATCTGTATGGTATACTCCGTTAGGACACTGGAACTTTTTATGTCGCTAGTTCTGAGAATTTTCATTGAAATATTATATTCCGAAAGAAACTTTTTCTAATGTTTTGATAGTAAAGCTGGACATCGATCATCTCTGCGATACTTAAAGCTTTTTAAAAAAAAATAGGTTTAGTAAAAGTTTTACGACACTTGCAACATAATTTGCTCATAATAACGTGCCTGCAATTAGAGATGTTACTACAGAGACAACGGCAATAGATGTATGGCAAGATAGAACGAGCAAACCACACCACAACATCCGCCAACCACCCTATAATAATATACTGGCATTAATACTGCTTAAAACATTGCTCTACCTAATCGTCCTTAATTCCCTGGCGGAAATTACGCATCAAAATAGATTTTCTAGACATTATTGTGCCCACACAGCGCTATAAGGCGATCGTAATCACACGAGCGGCCACAAACATCATTGATTAGCTCCTGCTCACTGTTTCACTGGGCGTCAACAATCACAATTGACTTTATTGATTGTACAACGAAGTTCTTTGATCGCAGTGACAGGTCATGTCGATCTACGACTTGTCGATAGCTCCATATCCTGTAGCGTAAGATTACTGAACGAGCGCGTTATTCACACACCTCGCAGTGAATCATTACTTTTGATCTTATTAGTTCCTTTTCTTATTATTCTTATCATTTCTCTTGGTTGTTGTTTCGCTTTGTTATTATATCCTTGTTATAATTTCCCTTTTTGATTATTTCCCTTTCGCATTATTTCCCTTACTTATTATTTCCCTTTTTTATTATTTCCCTTTCTCATTATTTCCCTTACTTATTATTTCCTTTTGTCATTATTTCCCTTTGTTCTTACTTCCCTTTACGTGTAACCCCC
>NW_004797692.1:413124-414406 GCF_000002075.1 Aplysia californica
GGGCGGCAGTCGAGTTACTTCTTGACCATCGAATGTAGCTATGACGTTATTCTTAAAACGTGTAAGTCAATAAAATGGAATTTATTAGAAAGTACAATAACAATATAATAATAATTGGCTGTGCGACAATGCGTCGGTGTTGTTATCAATCAACGTAAATTTCCAAATTTCCACCAGATGAAATTTACTAGTCGAGAACGGAAATTTATACAAATAATATACAAAGTCGTATGTCTGATTTATGCGTGATGGTTGTCTTATGGTAACAAATTATATGCTGAAACTGCTTTTGATATGTTGCTGATTGGACATGTGTGTCGTCTACGTCATTTAAGATTTAGAGATCGCATGGTTGAAATATTAATTCCCGGGAAGCATACAGTGCAAGCGGCCGATCAAACGTTCAAACAAACCGACAAGATCTTTAGCTGTCCATAGCTGGGTACCTATTCCCACCTGGGTGAAATGAGGAAAATTCGTGTAAAGTGCCTTTCCCAAGGACACAACGACGGGCCCTTCACGGGATTCGAACCCTTGACCTTACGGTTGTGAGTCCGAGAGCCTAAACGATAGGCCACCGACACCAACTAATAGTTTTAATACACTGTCATCACCATTGCCTTTCTCACCCTGGTTCAGGGTATAGGCCAGTTATAATACAAGTCTACTGTCAAATGTATGTCGAATCGAACTAGAGTCAGTGCACGAGGAACCTTTTCCTCTTTGCCTTTCATTTGGTTCTAAATAGAATCAAATGGTGCCCTCCATTGTGAACCGGAATTATGTCAGAGTGCATGACTCGGATATTTTAACACAAGTCTATGGAGGAAAAAAATGTCTGACTTTGGCGTTTAGAGAACGCCACCGACGAATGACCACTTACTTCAGCGCCCACCTAAATCGGGACAAGATGAGAGGTCCCGAGTGGACAGACGGGGGGAGACGTCTTGGTCAATTTAGCGGGAGAGCTTCAGGGAGGCTATAAAAACCCGCCAAAATACTGAGGGTAACAAGGCCGGCCGTGAGATGGGGCTTAGAAAGCTTTTGCTAGGTCTGGACCTTGACTAATTTGATGAGGTAAGAACACGGCATAGTGCGAGTACACTACCAGCAGTAGTTGTCTATAGTTATTGGTCATCTGGACGAGGGAGCTTATAGGTGGGGAAAATACCGGACGCATCAGTTCGTGCTCTAAGCCTAGATGTATTGGAAAGTGAAACAGTGTGGGGTATCTTGTAATCCCTTGTAATGGCGAAGCGCAGTTACTTTATTGATCACACCC
>NW_004797692.1:416251-420047 GCF_000002075.1 Aplysia californica
TCAACGAGACAGACAGACAGACAGACAGACAGACAGACAGACAGACAGACAGACAGACAGACAGACAGACAGACAGACCGAGCAAGTGAGACACAGAGAGACGGGTGAGAGAAAAAGAGATAAACATTTTTAGAAGAAATGAAAGCAAAATTTGAATGTAGCAGCAGGAGGACAGAAAGACAACCAAACAGCATACTAAGAATAATATATTTGATATATTCGCTACACAAGGATAGTTAGTACTCAATCGTACTAAACAAGTGCTAGGAGCGAGCTCGAAGCACCTCTAAAAGTTACCTTTCACTTTTATTACTCATTTCTTTAACCGCTAAAGCTTTGTGGTAATAAGCCTTCCAACTTAATCTACCTACCAGACCGAGAATGGTTGAGGAAAGCACTAAAAGTAGCAGCAGCGACAAAGAGGACTTACCTTGGACCTTGTAACTTGGAGTACGTGTTGAAAAGATCGTCAGGGGAGATCATCACCACGGACGTCTGTGATTCGTCGAAATTCACCGTCTTCCGCTTCCGGCTGCCACTGCTACTTCCGCCGGAAGTGGGCGTGACCGACGCAGAAGCGGACTGGTCCGACTCGGGGGTCTTCAGCGCGGGCGTACTGGACACAAGCCCTGAAAACCCGGAGTCTGGCGTCTCCGCCTGGATGAACGACGTGTTGGGTGTGCACAGCGGGGAACCACTGGCGTCTAAATCCGAGGAATCGAACCGCAGATCGGCGATGGGAGGGGGCGGGCTGTCGTTGGCGCCACCACCTATCTCCCGCCGTCTGCTGAAAGCGTTAGGAGGAGGCATCGTTCTCCTGGAGTTGAACACAGGAGAGTCTAAGAAACTTCCGCCCGTCGGGCCAGCGGCCGGAAGTACCTGAGCCGCCATGCTAGCCGCGGCCTTCTCAGACCGCGAGCGCTCCAGCTAGGACAAGGTTGTCCAACGGTAGCTCAAACAGTAAATGTCTATGGACCTCACCGACTAAACAACAGTAAATGTCTGTGATCTTCACTGTCTAACTAAGCAAACAATGAATGTCTATGGACTTCACTGCTTCGACAACAGTAGCAGTCAATAACTTTCACTGCTACTAAACAACAGTCAAAGTCTATGAACGTCACTGTTTCAGTCTCTAACTACACAGGGAACAAGAGGTAATTGTAGGGACTAAAGTAAAGTAATAACATACCGTAATATTGATCCTTACTTCGGAAAAATGTAATGAGAATCTCTAACGTAACTATTTCGTTTTAGATTAGAGTTAAAAAGAGGAAGCATACCGACATAATTAGAGGCATTCTCAAAGCGGCAAAGCAAAACAACAGACATAATGAGCAGCCAGAAGAGATGCAAACGAAGAATTGAATCGCAGATCGGCGATGAGAGGGGGCAGGCTGTCGTTCTCACCACCACCCATCTCCCGTCGTCTAGTCAAAGCGTTCATCATGTGGGGGGATATCTTTAGAATCTCAACATTCCCAGCAGCTCGCAATATGAAACAATTTCACAAAACAGAAAACGATATACAGCCGAACAGCAGAACTATTTGCGATTCAATCTCGAAATTATTTTTTTTAATACGGCCGCATTTGAGAAACAGCATCTTTTCATTGCAACTTACCCTTTCCCTTGGTCCACCCCCCCCCCCCCCAATCCCCACATCCCTGTTCCACATAACTTTTTTTTTCAGTTTGTATAAAAGTGTAAAGGCACTTCCCAAACAAATAGGTCACATAAGCGCCTAGGATTAGAGGTGTCTCTACGAGACAGTAACATACAAAGAAAAGGAGGAGGAGAGATAGGGAAGATAGACGTTTGATAGGAAAGAAGGAGCAAACCGCACCAGAGCGCCCGCCAATCACCCGTACCCACCTCCAATTACACTGCGTTCATACGAAACATGAACGTGAAGCAAATAAACCAAAAGTGCATGCAAAACTTCCGTCTCGATCTTTACCCGTTCAAATACCATCAAGACACGTCTCGTCCAGAGAGAAATTGATGCTAAATCAGAAACCCGATAATATCCCATCCCTTCCAGCTCTCTTGTGTATCTTCTGTGCAGTGTTCAACTCTTGACTTGCTATGGTCTCACAGACATTTTTTGACCTTTTAGATTGTAACTGAGACGCCTGCAAGCTCAGATCTCAGTAAACAGATGCCCAGCTCCCACTGTTTTAATCTAGGGCTGTCTCTGACGACAGAAGGATTTGCTATTATGTAGTAAAACAAAACCTTGGATATGATGTGCTGATCGATTGTGAGAAGCGAATTCTTGAGAGGCTGGTCTTTTGGAGTTGTAACGTGTCGTGGTTGCATTGTTTTTTGTGTGTGCGTATGTTACGAGCAAGCAACTTGATAGCGCCAAAAGCCTATTAAACACATCCCCCCCATACACACACACACACACACACACACACACACACACACACACACACACACACACACACACATACACATACACATTTGAACTAAAAAGCAAAAAATCAAACAGGGCAAAATAAAACAATATATTTACCCATTCCAACATGAAAGCGCAAAAATGTAAGTGCTATTTTTCAAAAATTCGTTTTAGTTTTGAATAACAAGCAGCACGTTGACACGGTAACGGTCATAACTCAAGAGAAAAGGAAAACTGACACACAGAATCCCACTTTTGGTGTAGGTCAAGATTTCTAGAAACCCCCGAAATCTGGGTTAGCCCGCTTGTCCTTAAAAGCGACCAGATAGGATCTACATTTGGCGCTCCCCAAAGATTGGCTTACGCACCAAAACACACATCGATAGAGTAACAGAAAAAGTAATAACAAAAACTCGTGAACATAGAAACGGCAACAAATATCAACAATGCCGGCAATAACGAAAATAGCAACAACGATATCTGCATCAACAACAGTAACAACATGATCTTCTGGTAGGAAAGATCTACACCCAGCATTCTCGGACAGGGCTAAAAATCTCGGAGGTCCCGTGTGCAAGTTGCGCACGTTAAAGATCCCTTGTGGTCTAAAAGCGATAAGAGTAGGCTTCGGCCGCCACCCGCGCAAAATTCGAAATGTCCTACTAACTGAAAATGTTTAATGTGTACCGCACTCTCATATGACCTTATTCAGCTGCAAGCGCTGTAAAACACTTACCAAAAAAAAAAAAATCATAATTCAACAACGACAAAAAGCACGGTAAATGATAACGTTTCAACAACAGAATCGGAAAAAAGCGATTGTCATTGATATTCGAGCTAAACTGGTTTATCTGAGAAACGTTTCTTCTTTTGACGTGAGATCGTTCATCATGTGAGGATTTTTTTTTGTTTAGCAGCACCGCAAGCAACGAAAGGAAAACCCACAGCAATAATAAACTGTCTGGCATCTACTGGCCAAGCGCAGCACAGAAGCTAATATGTTGAGCGCTGTCTAAGGTTGGTGAACTTATGGCATTGTGTTTTTCCTGTCTCTATACATGTACACTGTCACAAACCAGCTTAGAGCAAACAACAACAATGCTCGGGAGCGTGCACATACGCAGACACAACACGCACACGCAGACACACATGCTCACAGGTACACACATACACACACACGCACGGGCGCACACACCTATTCACACGCACATACAAACACACATAAACACACACACTCTCTTTCTATATATATATCTCTCTCTCACTCACACACACCCTCACATACACACACACTCAGATACACACACATACACACACACTGACACACACATATTATACTCTCGTTTACTCTCTCTCCCTCCTTCTCTCTCTCTCTCATGCCCTCTCTCTCTC
>NW_004797692.1:420147-421448 GCF_000002075.1 Aplysia californica
TCTCTCTCAGACACACACATACACACATATTTACAAACACACACACACACATACACACACACACACACACACACACACACACACACACACACACAAACACACACACACATACACGTACTCTCTCACTCACACAGAATAATATAACAGCTTCACCATTAAGAGATATCAACAACGAAACAGCCCCGCTTAATAACAAACGTATTTTCCAGCAAAAAAAGCAAATCTCTACCCTTTAACGTTGCCATACTTAAGGGGAGGACGATAATCGCAGCCGCCATTAACTCTGTTTGCCTTCTGCTTAAGAAAACAGCATTGTAGTTCCCATCTTTTGTTAACCCTTTTGTGCCGGTTGCTCAATATCCAACATTACGTCAACCCTATCCGTACGTCGTGTTTTACTATCGTATCCATACGATGCGGGAATTTCTGTCCCACCACTTTCCAAAGAGGAAATTTACTCGTTAATCCGATCCGTACGCTTTGCACAGCAGTATGTCAAAATGATTTGTTGGTTGTTTTTTTTTAAATACTGAAAGTTTCAAAGAGATTTTCATACTAGGAGTATTCTAAAATGTGAAGAATACAACCCCGGGGGTACAAAATGACCCCTGGGCGTACGGATAGGGCTAAGTCGTGCTTCGTACAACTGCCAGAATAAGCGCACCAGCATCTGTGAAGTAGCGGTTAGGCAGTTCACTGTCGCAAGCAGAAGACCCGAAAAAAGTTGTGACGATTGAAAACAGGAAGAAACCTAATTCAAAGGACATACTTATATCTTTTTTTTTGGAGGGGGGGTTCTTTAAAAAATGTTTTTGTCTTTTAAAGATTGTTCTTGAAACGGCAAACCGCTATGGTGTGGATCGTCTAAACCGAACAAATGATTCTGATCTCGATTATAACAGCACTCTGTCGAGAAATATCAACTGCAGGACAGATAATTTATTCCTTGCCGGCCGTCGACAAAGAAAGGAGTAAAAAGAAAATGTCCTGATAAAACGTCGCATGGGATTAGAACGTTGCTATTTCTGGAAGTTTCTGAGTACGCTGGGGTTTTATTGTCGGATTCTTTCTACTATGCACTGCATGGTGATCTGTTTTTCGTTCTGAAATGACAATTATACAATTATAATTTTGACGTTCAGTATCTCAGAAGTACCTCAAATTATACAAATAGAACCCTCTTAATGGCATACTACACTCAATACCCAAAGGGTTAACGAGAACTGTACCTCATTTATTTCAAATGTATACGCAATAAGTGTAACGTTTGAGTTTTCTGGTCTGGAGAGATTCTGATTTCT
>NW_004797692.1:425427-427032 GCF_000002075.1 Aplysia californica
CCCGCCACACACACACACACCACCTATTTTTAACGTTTCCAAATGAACACAGAAGTCATTTCTTGATTTCTTGCTCACAGAAGTATCAAACTGAATGCACTTGTACCGTGTTTAGAGTGAGCGATAATATTCCTACAGGAGTCATTTTGTAGCCTTGAACGAGAAAAGATCGATATTTTTTCCTTCTGGCTCGTCTATAGGCGAGTAGAGTGCGCAAAACCCGAATTTAAGACGCATTGCAAGATCAATAAAAAACAAAATAATATTTTTTAAAGTCATTCTATCGGAAATGGACATTAACTGCAGTGGTCTCGACTAACAAATAACCCAACTGTGTTAAAACGGACATTAAATCTTGTACATAATAACTTACACAAAGAAGAGAAAAGAACAACCGTTGATATGGGTTTTTTTTTAGTATTTGATTTTGCAGCCGCTCGCAAGCTGGCTTCGGCAGTAGATCTACTATTATTTGACTAACCAAACAAGCACAGCCAATACGCCACAGTCTTGGGTTCGAATCTGATGTAAGGTGCAACTTTTTCCCATTAACCCGGTGTCACGACAGAGGACCAAAGGCTTCACATTGGAAAAAAAAAACACCTCTATACAAAATTTATGTTGAGAATTGATACCACTACAGACTAAAAGTAAGTTGCTCCCGCATCCGACAGGGACATTGGGAATAATAATTGCCTTGTTAGTGAGATAACTTCTTGGGCCTTCGGCATATTGTGGTAGGGTGGCCAGTTCCTTTCCCCGCCGCCTTTACTTCCCCAACTCGAAGTCATGTACCCATTACTGCTGGGTGGGCAGGAGGGGGCGAAAAAAATCCGCGTTCGAACCGAGGTTCGAACCCGGACTTTCCGCTTCGGAGACGAGCGCACTAACCGCTCCGCCACCGCACCCATTACAGGCTAGATATTGTGATTTCTTTGTCCGGTACAGGTGTAGTTGAGGTATCCTTTCTTAATATATGTCAAAATCATCTTCTGCGCATGACGTCACGGCTACCTGCCTGTTGGTCCCACAGAGGAAGATCCCTGATGGAGACTTTAACTAGACCTTGACTTGACCACAGATCTGTAGTCATTTCTAAAAATATGTAGTTTTTTTGGAATTTTACAGAAGAGCCAAAAAATAATCCCACTGAAAACTGTTACCGAGAAAACAAACTCTTTGCAACATCTCAAGTCAATATTTTTATTAAGAACATAATTTTCACAACAGCTTCCTTATCATCTTATTAAACCAAGCTGTTTTATTGGTAACAAAATTCAAATTTTTTGTCTTTCCTGTAAAATTGTCAAAACTGCATAATATTTATTTTTAAAATGACGGCAGATATATTGTTGTCAGGTCGTTCCCCGCTAATAGTTTATTAAGTCTCAAACTTTCCCTTTCGACTTTCGTCAGCTTTATGTATACATGTACTTTCTTCCTCGTGTGTATAACAAGTCTATATCACGACATGCACTTAATCACCTTCTTACAGGAAGGAAGGAAGGAATTCACCTACATAAACTCAAGCCTACATGCCTGAAATATCCTCCTCCTTTTCTATCTCTATCTCTCTCTCTCTCTCTCTCTCTCTCTCTCTCTCTC
>NW_004797692.1:429549-430638 GCF_000002075.1 Aplysia californica
GTGTGTGTGTGTGAGAGAGTGTGTGTGTGTATTGTGTGTCTGTATTTGTGTGTGTGTGTGTGTGTGTGAGAGAGAGATAGAGTGAGAAGAGATGAGGAGAGAAGAAAAGAGAGAGAAGAGAAGAGAGAGGGGAAGAGAAAGGTATAAAGAAAGTAAGACACCCGAACTGACAACAAAAAACCTTAACAAGAACATTAACAACAACAGCAGCAACATCAACAGCAGCAACAGTAACAACAACAACAACAACGACAATATTAATAATAATTACAACAGCAATAACAACAACAACAACAACAACAACAACAACAACAACAACAACAACAACAACAGCAACAGCAACAACAGCACCTTCATAAAACAATTGCACAGTTTACCAAACATATCTGATTAGTCGTCGTGCCTGAAGAGTTGGAGAGACGGACAGAGATAAGATATTGCGTAAACAATGCTTTTTTGTAGTTGGCGATCCTCATAAGTGAAGAAACCTCGTCATCATCATATTTTGCCAGATCTGCGACAGACATGCCCCCCTGTTTTAACCCATAATTTGATATTTGCAGTTAAGTTTGAAATTTTCTTGAAAATAATTGATTTGCGACAGTTTTAGTGGCTATGTGTGTGATCTGCGGCAAATAATACGCAATTTGACCCCCCAAAGCAGAGTATCTGTGTGCGGGAATGCGTCTCTGAATAGTTCCTAGGTGCTTGCTGGAGATGTCTCCGAATATTTTCTGCCACAAGAAACAGGCCTGGAGTCTGGCTGGAGCTATTTGCCCATTTTTTAATGTATTTTTTAAAAAATTAACATGAAACCTATCGTCGTGGGAAGGGAGATAACAACATGTGGAAACACGCAATGACTAAGTGTCAACTCCTGAAGACTTTGCTACCCCATTGTCAACAGATAAGATGGTATGTGAGAGGGATAAAGAAAAATACGATGAATGAGAAGGAGATGAGTCATAGACGGTTGTCAAACGTGTGACTGTTACTGGTAGGCCTGTATATTTTAAAAATACTTTTGTAATGCAAACTAGTCTTTGTTGGAACTTCTGATACTGAATTTAGAGAGAGATGGGGAGGGAG
>NW_004797692.1:432656-435537 GCF_000002075.1 Aplysia californica
ACTCAAGGCACTCCTTCCCTCTGCCCCCCCCCCCCGAGAAAACCCACTTTGACTTTGACCTTGACCTTCTTTCGTTTATTCGCAAAGGTTTATCCACACGTTGTGCCTCTAATAAACCTATTAATAAACCATACTTTATTTTTTAACATCTCTCATTCTGCCCTTCTCGCACATCCTGCTCTTCTCCTCCAACTATTCTACTTATTAATCGACCCTAACTCCACGGATCAATAGTTTGTCATCTGAAAGGCATTTTATAGGGTAATTATGCCTGACCCCCCCCCCCCCCCCCGCCTCTTTTTCTTCAATCATATCCGCCCCCCTCCCCATCACCCCCTTAACATTTTTTGTGTGTGTTTTTTGCGTAGTTGTCCGTCTGTCTCGTTCTCTCTGAGAAATGGACTGTACTTCTCAACTTTGATTTCTTCCGTCACTTTCAGAACATATTTTTCTATTTGCCTGGCATTCTGTCTGTCGTCCCCCATCCCTTTTTCCCTCTTCTTTCTCTCCTACGACTCCATCTCTCTCTCTCTCTCTCTCTCTCTCTCTCTCTCTCTCTCTCTCTCTCTCTCTTTTCTCTTTCTATCCTCTCTCTCCCTCTATCTATCTATCTATCTATCTATCTATCTATCTATCTATCTATCTATCTATCTATCTATCTATCTATCTATCTCCATGCTCTCATACTTTCTCCCTTTCTCTCTACCTCTCCTCCCTCTCTCTTCCCCTCCCTCCCCCTCTCTATCTATCTATCTTTGTCTCCCTCCTACCCCTTCTCTCTCACTCCCTGTCGCTATTTATTGGCAAGCATCTCATCCCCAAAAGCGCGGAAAGCCAGAGGAGATACGCTGGAATGTATTACGTGAATCTAAAGTGGTTTGGCTTTAAGGAAACCCCCTCTCTCTCCACCCATCCCCCTCTCCCCCCAATCCATCCCCCCTCTTCCCCTTTCCCATCCCCCACTCACCCTCCTCCACCCCATGAACCCTCTCCTCTCGCCTCATTCCTCTCTGTTCTCCCTCCATTCCTCTTCCTCCTCATCCTCTCCCCTATTTCTCCTCTCCTCCCCCATCCACCCTCCTATCACGACTGGACCTAACAATGGCTCGAGACTCGAGCAATAGCCTAGGACGCTTGATTAAAAACAGGTAGAGATTGATGTATATCCATCTGTCTGTCTATCTATCTATCTATCTATCTATCTATCTATCTATCTATCTATCTATCTATCTGTCTGTCTGTCTGTCTATCTATCTATAGATCTATCTATCGGTCTGTCTGTCTGTCTGTCTATCTGTCTATAGATCTATCTATCTGTCGGTCTATCTATCAATCTGTCGGTCTGTCTGTCTGTAAGTCTGTCTGTATGT
The DNA here is from genome assembly GCF_000002075.1 of Aplysia californica. Classification (NCBI taxonomy): domain Eukaryota; kingdom Metazoa; phylum Mollusca; class Gastropoda; order Aplysiida; family Aplysiidae; genus Aplysia; species Aplysia californica. Next base: position 434,027 of record NW_004797692.1, read on the forward strand.
CTGTCTGTCTAGTTATCTATCTATCTATCTATCTATCTATCTATCTATCTATCTATCTATCTATCCCCTTTTTTCCAGCCTCTGTTTCTACTTACTAGCACAGACTGGAAGAAAGTTCAACATACAAAGACAAAAATTAATTGAAAACCGCTTGAAGACTGCATGATTTAAGAGGATGGTCCCCATAGGCGGACAATCTTCAGATCTTGAACCGAGAAAAGGGTAAAAAAAGAAATCAATAGAGCTATTTCCATGCACGCATTACTCAATACATGAAAAAAGGGGATTCTGTACGTCGAGGATTCAGTGAGAGATACTGTATATCGAGGTAAAAGAGTTCGGAGGGAGTGAGGGGGAAAAGAGAGGAAAAAGGGAGCGGGAGCGAGAGAAAGAGAGAGAGAAGGGGGGAGGGCAAAGAGAGCGAGAAAGAGAGGCAGAGAATGGAGGAGGAGAAGGAGAAAGACATACGAGCACGCACGTACACACACTCAGTGTGTGAGAAAGAGAAGGGTGAGGGGAGGAGAGTAAGAGAGGGAGAGAGAAAGAGACAGAGAGGGAGAGAGAGAGAGAGAGAGAGAGAGAGAGAGAGAGAGAGAGAGAGAGAGAGAATACGATCAGATAAAAAAAACTACTAAGTTATTCTCAAATTTGAACGCTTAAATTTGACGCCAAAATGATCATTTATAGGCCCGGTGCTACATATTGTGAAGTCAGTGTGCCTATGTTAATAGATATATTTTTGAAAGTCTTTATTCATGGTTTGTGTGTTCAAACGCATTGCGTATTTATTGCCTGCCCCCATAGGAATTTGTTTTCTAGGAAATCCACGATTTTATTTACGAATGCGGTAGATGTGAAAATGTAGTGAGATTTAGATTGGGTTGTTTGTGGGGGAAAGGGGGGGGGGTAGAGATAAGAGGGAATAAGAAGAGAGAGAGGGTTGTTGGACAAACAGACAGACAGAAAGACAGAAAGACGGACAGAGTCGGGAGTATCCTATATACACTGGCCAAAGAAGGGCGTAGGTGTAGAGCCTGAGGAGATATTGAGAAACCGAGTTCTTCCATCTAAGTCCCTGAGTTGCCACAGTGTGAGACAGAGAGAGAGAGAGAGAGAGAGAGAGAGAGAGAGAGAGAGGAGGAGGGGAGAGAGCGAGAGCGAGAGAAAGAGTGAGTGACAAAGTGTGAGAGAGTAAGAGAAAGAGAGAGAGAGAGAGAGAGAGAGAGAGAGAGAGAGAGAGAGAGAGAAAGAGAGAGAGAGCAGAGACACAGAGAGGGAGAGAGAGCGATAGAGAGCGAGCGAAAGCGAGAAAAGACAGAGTGAGAGAGAAAGTGAGATAGAGAGAGTACGAGAGAGAGAGAGAGAGAGAGAGGGAGAAAGAGAGAGAGAGAGAGAGAGAGAGAGAGAGAAAAGAGAGAAGAAGGACAGAGACACAGATAGGAGGAAGAAGAAAGAGAGGGAGAGAGAGAGAGTAAGAGAGAGAGTAAGAGAGAAAGGGAGGAAGAGAGAGA
>NW_004797692.1:436323-439706 GCF_000002075.1 Aplysia californica
CAAAATTCCATACTCTTTACGATCGAACAGATTCCAGAAAGGGGCCATTAGTGTTTGCGCCAGGGACGACCGTTTTTTGTTGCCGCCGGTCCCTGGCCTGTTACTGTCTCATCTCGGCGAAATACATGTGCCCTGTTGTTATAGAGCTGAAAACACAGTATTTAACAAAATCATACCTCATCATAACTTGAAATTTAATTCCAGTAAGAGTTTTACGCCACGCCACGGGCAACACAAATAGGTCAATAAAGCGCCAAAAATGACGATAGTTGTGTGAAAGGACAGAAGAAGCAAACTACGAGTACACCAGAGCTTGCTCCAATCACACGCGCAACTAGCAGAAAAAAAACCTTTTAAGCTATAACTTCTTTTCAAATGTACACAGTTCCATATATTATAATGTAAAGCTTGAGTGTATGTTATAGAAACATCGATGCCAAACTGAGATCAGGTAAAAAGATGATGGCCTTTTCACGTAAAAAGAATCTTTCAAAAAGTCAATTTTGATTCACATTTGGATGTACAAGGTTTTTCGCTTTAAACGTCGGTGCGCATTCTATACCCCCTATGTGTTTTGGAATGGCCTTGGTTTTCATAGATAGATGTTATCGACGTCAGAAAAAACATCCCTTTAGGGACGATCATTTGCTGCGCTTCCATTTATGTCCAGTTATGAAGGTAATGGCTGATGTCTTGAGTATAGAGGTCGTGGAAATATTATCATTACTTCCAGGGGAAAAAACGAAACAGGAACGACAAGAATATCGGGGGAAATGGCTGAATGATGTTAGCGTGTCGTTTGTGTATTACATCGACATGCATGTTTTAATGTGGTCCGTTAGAAAATTTCTGAGGCAAGGCCCTCTCTTGGGAGACAGAGAACTTATCCTTAAAAGGTCAGAATCCACTTTAAGATACAGTAATACTTTGTGGTAGACGGGAACGTTTGTTTGAGATATGCAAATCGTTACGTCATTTTACAAAATGTTGGAAGCTAATAATGTTTTACAAAAAATACCGATATCTAATTAAATTATGTTATGACACGATAGTCCACCACGAAAGTATGAAGTGCATACGGTGTAGGAGAATTACTTCGAAAGTAAGACCAAGGCGAGCGCATGAACACTGCGTTCTCCAGATACATTGGGAAGGAACAGAGACATACTTGCTTTTAGACTTTACATGGAAGCTCCTTAGAACCCACTTCAAATCTCACTCCCTACACCCCATCCCTCCGCCCCCTCGCCCCTACGGCATTAGAGTGGGGGAGAGAAAGAGAGAGTGAGAGAGACAGAAAGAGAATGAGACAGACAGACAGACAGACAGACAGACAGACAGACAGACAGACAGACAGACAGACAGAGAAATAGAAAAAAAGAGAGAGCGAGAGAGACAAAGAAGGAAAGAATCGAAAGAGAGAGAGAGAGACAAAGAAAGAAAGAAATCGAAAGAGAGAGAGACCCAAACAGAGAGGAGACAAAGAGACACATATCTTGCCATGTGCGTACTCATTATCTACCTAAGTGTGCTAAATGTATCGATCCTGGGTCCTCTGACGTAGGTAATTGTGACTCTGTGAGTGCAGAGAAGTCAGAGAACGAGGGATTGAATTCATCCCGGCCAATTGCTCGCCACTCTAGCGGCCAGTTCTGGGGCGACTTTGAGTAAATCACATGGTAATAGAGCGGTTAGCAGCGCCGTTGAAGCGGTGAAATGGAGAGGAGAGTTTGTGTGGAGAAGTCAAGACGTGGGTAATGAGAGGAGTGGGTAGAGAGAAAGATGTGTGTGTGTGTGTGTGTGTGTGTGTGTGTGTGTGTGTGTGTGTGTGTGTGTGTGTGTGTGTGTGTGTGTGTGAAAGGGGGGAGGGATAATTGGGGAGGGGGCTTGAGGAAGGTACAGGGGTAGATAGAAATTGTGTGGGAGTGGGTGGGGAGGGGTTATGGGGGAGGGAGAGAATGAGGAAGGTGCAGGACAGGGGTAGAGGGAAAGTGTAAGTGGAGAACGTAACAGAAAATCTGAATGAAAAGGAAAACGAGAGAAAACGAGGTTTTATGAGTAAACTCTGACCTTGATCAGCTGTGTTGTTTGAGTAGCAATCAATAATAATATATTAATTCTATTCCTCTTTCATTCTTTTCCTCGTTCATTACGTCCTCCCTTCCATTAATAATTAATCCACTCATTCGTTAACCAATTCACATATTAATATTTTCCTTTCTTCCTTTCTTCCTTCCTTCCTTATTTCATTCATAATTCGTTCATTCGTTTCTGCACGAAGCCGGAGATGGTTACAATGACAACAATTATCAACAAACCAGAAATAACAGAATTGACCTAATAACAATAACAACATTGACGTCAATAATCCAAACATTAAAAACAATACAATAACAGCAGTGATGTCATAGCAACGACAACTACACTGACAAAACCAGAAATAATAAAACAAAATAATATACATGTACAACAAACGGCGAAAAGGAATCAATCACACACAGGCTTTCATCACAAAAGACCCACATATAATAGTACTGAATAACCTTTCTTCCTTATGCCATGTTCTCACACCGAGTGACTCACTCACTGCTTACATTTGAATGACATTACAAGCCTTTACACTTGGCTTGCCGGTGACACGGTGTGAACTCAGGAACGCCATTTTCAGAGACGCCATAGCTTGTGTTTGTTATTCCGTTTTTCTTTTTCCTTTTTTCCCTCCTTTTTCCTCCTTTTTCCTCTCGTCTTTTCTCTCGTCTTTTCTTGTTTCGTGTTGCTGTTTTCTGTCTCTTTTTCTTTTCTCCTTTTTTCTTCTCTCGTCTTTTCTTGTTTCATTTTGTTTTGTTATTTGTTCATTTTGTGTCCGTTGCTTTGCTTGAGACAGATATTGGACAAAGGGGGGTGGGGGGTGGGGGGAAGTGGTAGGGGACAACAAAAAGACGACAAGGGGCGACAATTTTTCACAGGTTATTTCCCCTGCTTTTTGATTGAGGAGGATGGCTGGTGTGCTTTCTGGGAGAGAGGGAAGTAAATAAAAGGAAGAAAGATGGGGTGCTAGGAGCGAGGGCTGGGGGGTTGATAGTGAGAAGTAGCCAAGGCAGTGTGCAAAGGGGTGGAATTTTCTTTTGTGTGCTTTCAGCTCTTCATCAGCATAGTCGCATATTGATGGCTTGTTGTTGTTACCTCGCTTTTCGCTCCTTTAGCTTATGCTTGGAAATTAGGAGAGATAACACTATTTTCGAAATGAGTAAGCGCGCGTGCATGAGTGAGTGTGTGTGTGTGTGTGTGTGTGTGTTCGGGCGTGTGTGTTTGTGTGTATGTGTGTGCGTGTGTGTGTGTGTGCTTGTGTGAGTGTGTGTGTGTGTGTGTGTGTGTGACAGAGA
>NW_004797692.1:439964-441432 GCF_000002075.1 Aplysia californica
AGAGAGAGAGAGAGAGAGGGAAAGAGAGAGAGAGAGAAAGGTTGTGCTGACTCTTGAGGGAGAGAGAGAGAGAGTAGAGAAGAGAGGGAGAAAGAGAGAGAGAGAGAAAGAGAGAGAGAGAGAGAGAGAGAGAGAGAGAGACAGAGAGACAGAGAGAGAGGTTGTGCTGACCCTTGCTCTTCGAACGGAAATCAGTTGACAGGATAAGTTGTCGAAGAAATTTTTTGCACATAACCCTGTACCCCATCACACATTTCCCACGTCATATTTGATTTCCATGACCTTTGGTGTGTTATTTGGAGAAGGTCTTTGCGTTCGTGTACCAACATTATTATGTTTTTCCTACATATAATTCTCTGGGTAAAAAAAAAAAGTACAAAAGAGAGATGGACAGACTGAATTATTTTTTAGTTTTTAAATTCTTTTACAAGAGCATGTGTGCGCATTCACAAGCTTAGAAAATGTTTTAGAAAGTAAATCTATACTCTATTAATCTATACAGCGTTGGGCGGAACCTTCGCAGTGCAGCCAAACTATTTTTTTTTTAAACAAGAAAAAAAATCAACAGCAAACAAACAAATCCAAAAAAAAAAGACATCTCCTCATTTAAGGAGAAGATTGGCGCCGATGTGGGTTATGAGGTTAGAGTAAGGAGCGTTTTATTTTGCACACTGCGAGCGACAATTTCGGGGAAACAGGGAAGCCTGTCGTCACACCTTTGGCCTTGCAAAGGGCACAGTCCGAGGTTTTGAAACATCCACTTCCTCTCTCTAGATGGATCCTTCCTGGCTGGGAACAAAATATTGGCTACGTGGGCTGGGGTAGGTATGTGTGGGCTATCTTCTTTTCTTTCTTTTTGCCTTTATTGTTGTTATGAAGGAAGGAAGGGGTTAGTAAATAAGTTAATTGTGAAAAGAAAAGAAGGAAGGAAGGAGGGAGGGAGGGAAGGAAAAAAGGAAAGTCAGGAGGGGGGGGGAGGAAAGAAAGAATGAAGGAACAAAGGCAGGAAGGAAGAAAAGAGAAAAGATGGAAGGAGAAAGAAAAAAGGAAGGGAGGCAGGAAGGAAGGAAGGAAGGAAAAGAGGAAAAAATGAATAGATGCGTTGTTTATCGCGAGGCACAACATAGCAATGCCAAGGTCCACAAAACGACAACAACATTTTCTTTTTATAATAACGTATGTCATGTTCAAGAAAACTGTCAACCCTATTAGTTCTGTTATGTAAGTCTCACTCAGCTTCGATCAGTTTCTCATTATTTTTCATCAAAACAACACAGAATCAGGCTGTGCCGTGACAAACATTCAGAGGGATGGAGTCGTATGAAACTTCCCTGTCGGCTTTACTTAGTGCTGGGTTAGCTTTTTTAAAAATATATTTTTGTTTTGATTTTTTGTTCAGAAAAATATTTGGGGAGGGGGTGGGGTTGTTTTGTTTTTTTTGTTTTTTTTTTTTTTTTTTTTTTTTTTT
>NW_004797692.1:444412-447030 GCF_000002075.1 Aplysia californica
AGACAGACAGACAGACAGAGATAGGGCGATGACCGTCGATAGAGAGAGAGAAAGAGAGAGAGATAGATAGATAGATAGATGGATAGATAGTATCCAGTATCCATTTGTTATCTGCCCTTTGTCCGGAGAAAAAAAAGTCTTGAATAATAAGAAAAGCCAGGCTGCGTCATCCCTCCGAATCAATTCTTTGGGTAACAAAACACTCTGATATGAGAATTAGAAAACATAAATGAAAACTGACTTGGTCTTTTTCTAGACATTATCTTCCGTCCTTGAGATTTGATTGGTCCATCGGACTCACGCCTCGAGTGGGCAGCCTGAAAGCTGTTGTGACCTCGGTGTGAAGACATTGCGTGTCTGATTGGGCAATGTGTGCTGGTATGTGTGGAAGTGAAGGACGCGTTGTTACACCACAGTTGTTGTTTTTATTGGAGGAGGAGAGGCGGATAGTAAAGCAGAGAGACGAAAGGTCAAGATTTGGTTTTACGATCGATTTCGATTAATGAGTGATAAAAGTGGGGGTAGGGGAGGTTGTTGTTTGAGTTCTTTTTTTTTTTTTTGGTTCTTTTTGATTGAAGAGAGGGTGGGGGGCGCTGTTTGTTTGTCTGTATGTTTGTTTGTTTGTTGTTGTTGTTGTTTCTGTTGTTATTGTTGTTGTTGTTGTTTGTGTGTGTGGTGGGGGGGGGGTGTATTTACTTCCCACCCCCTCCCTCAAAAATCGACACAATTTAATCATTTAAGAGGTTGAGCATACAGCAGAAAGCCAATAAGTCCAGGTTTGATCCAACATCAGGTTTCTATTAACTCTCCAAAGACGTAGCGGACACACATTATGTGTCCAACCAGCAGCAGACCAAAGGCATAAAGGCTGTGAGATATTGTGAACAATCGCACACAAAGTAATCAAATTGACAGATTTGTATGTTTCATACAATGTATCCTCTCACCTGTCTTTTTATGTTAATCAGAGAAAATAAACAGAATAGAGAAAAAATGTATCCATAACTTCTTCTTCTTCTTTTCGATCGCATCACACTTGAAGTCCGGTACCAATCATAATTATACTGGACCGTCCTGCTCAGTTCTTCTGTCGCCCCGTACAACTTCGCTTGTCAATGGGGTTGACGTATGCATTTTATTTATGAAGTTATGCTTCTTTTTTCAAGTGTCCCAATTAGCGACGCCGACTGATCAGAATGCGCTTTCTCAACGATTAAAGGAACGGGTAAGCGGATAAGCAGAGTGCCATCTAAAATACATAATAACTGATAACGTCAAAAAAACACTAGATATTAATTAAAATATACTCTCTTTTTCCTTCCCCCTCCCTCTCTCTCTCTCTCTCTCTCTCTCTCTCTCTCTCTCTCTCTCTCTCTCTCTGTTAATGATCTTCATTATCAGATTCGGCGATCACTGCGTCGCGAATCTTCTCCACAAGTCCCCGTTCTGTTTCAATAACATTCCGCGGTCAAGGGCAGACAAACACGGCGATATGGGCGAGCAAATTGTCTCTAGAGATGTGCGATTTTGAGAGAACAGAAACTTGAACGACGTTTCGAAGCGTGAAATCACTATTCGTGCTATTCGAATACCTTGTGAGCATTGTGTTTTTTCTTATAAAATGTTCCAATTGGCTCCATTTATCACTTTGTCTCGTTATCATTAAGAACATAGTTTTGTTGTATTTACCTCAGTGGCAATGGGTTTTAGATGTTATGGCGTGCTCTGATTTTATAACGAGTTGCGAAAAGTGAGATGAAAAATCCCTTATCTGTGAAAATCAAGGGTCTGCCATGCTTCGAATAGCTGCGAATAGCGGGGGAAAAAATCTTGAAAGTTGAATGGCGGAGCCGAGTGGGCGGGCACAGCTTCACTTCTCTCCCTTCATTCTTTGCCCACATAATGCGAAGGTGTAGCGAAACACAGTGGCGACAAGCCCTGATTCCAAATATGGACGACGCCACGTCGACAAAGTATGAAACCTGGCACATCCAAGCACAGCACTCCTTGCTTTTTCAAAGTTTCGTTTTTGTTCGCCGTTTCGTGTTTTTGATGTTTTCTTTCTGGAGTCTGCTCGTCGAAAGATTAAAGCAAACAATGAGAGACATGGGGGATGGACAACAGGCAGCAGGAAACAAAGGAGCGGGGAAAAAGTTGACCCAGCAAAGCTCAAAGTAAACGAAAAGGCTAGGGGGCGTTTTAGCGCTCTTGTGAAAAGAGGATTGTTGCATGCAGTGTTCGGTGGCAATGTCTGGAGGGGGAGGACGTGATAGCAAAATAGGATTAGGGCTGGAATATCATGGTATTATTTGAGAGAAGAGTACGTCATCAATGTCCACACTGTCTGCTTTTGTTTCGCTTGTTTGAATTTTGGTTTGTGTCTATTTGTTTGTTTTGTTTTTGTTTTTTGTTTTTTTTGTTTTTGGGTTGTGGAGTGGGTTTTTTTGCCAGATAATGAGTAGCAGAGGGGAAAAAAAGAACAAAAAAGCAGTGAAGACGTGTGAAATTGTGACTAGACCTAACCCCCCCCCCCCCAAAAAAAGGAAGAAAACCCCGGTGTCCTTCAAACGTGCCTATTCTGAGAGAAGCTAAACCTCAAAAGATGAGCCTCAGATTTT
>NW_004797692.1:449370-451223 GCF_000002075.1 Aplysia californica
CAGAGACAGAGAGAGACAGACAGACAGACAGACAGACAGACAGACAGACAGACAGACAGACAGACAGACAGATATAACGGAGAAAAAGAGAGGGATAGTGGGTGGATACAGTCAATGTGATACAGCATAATATAATTATACAATGACTCCCCAAACGGGAATCGAACTCGGGTCTTCTACCTGCGACAGCAGAGCACCTACCCGCCTCACCACAGATGCCATGCAGTATCCAGCTAGACGCTTTTAGACTGCACTTTAAACAAGGATTATAAACTTCCGATCTTAAGTCTATAAAACATTCCTATATCAGGAGTGTTTCTTTTTTTTTTTATTTCGACATGATAGCGGTTATTTAGTGCAGGGAAAAAGCAAGACACACAGACAGGCAGACTGACTGACATACAGACAGATTGACAGACAGACAGACTGACTGACGTACAGACAGACTGACAGACAGATAGACAGACAGATAGACAGACAAGTTTAGTAGAGGTTTGCGGTGCTTGCAACAGTATAAGGTCATATGAGCGCCAGAAGATTAGAGGTGTTACAAGAGAGTAACAAACATAAAAAAGAAGGGGAGATAAGGACGATAGATACTCCATAGAAAAGAAGAAGAAAACCCACACTAGAGCATCCGCTAACCACCCACACAGACAGACAGACAGACAGACAGACAGACAGACAGACAGACAGACAGACAGACAGACAGACAGAAAACAGAGGGAAAGAAAAAAAAGTAGGACCTGCCAGTGGCACCCTCCAATCGTCTGTAATGATAGGCAAGGACAGAGTTTTGTGAATGGCAAGCAATAGAGCGCTTTAAAGGTCTTTGTTTCGGCTGACATTGTGCTCCCCTTACTGTCCTTTCAAACTGTCTTGAGAAGATAACAAGAGAAAGGAAATACTTGGCATTCACACCCATGCCTCTCCAACAACTGTCGCTGGTTAAAGTGTGAAGCAGATCTAGGCTGGCTTTGACATTTTGCTATCTCAGAATTGCGAAGTTCTATCTCTGTTCAGTAGATATCTACCAGAGAGTTTACAGTAATATTACTGTAAACCCTCTCTGTGTCTACCTATTTTTGAGAAATTTGAGATCCACGATTTTGAATTTCACAATATTTCAATCTTTTTCGAACAATTCTTTGAATATCTCGATAACGACTCAAAAAAAATCTTGCAATTTTGATAGAGCAGATAGCACATTTGGTTTTTATGATCTTATGGTCTGAGTAACTCAAAACGTCCAAAAATCTCAGATAGAATATAATTTTAAAACTCGAAGGTGTCGATTTGTAAGACGACACAATCGCTGCAAACAGTTGACGCGCGGTTGGTTGGAGGGAACCACTACTTCTTTTTAAAAAAATCTTTTCCTCTGTTGTTCCTCGTGTGTATGGCTGGTTGGAGGGCGCCACTGGTAGGTCCTCGTTAATCCTATCCGTACGCGTGGGGTTATTTTGTACCCCCTGGGTTGTATTCTTCACATAAATTTTAGAACACTTTTAGTTCGAAGATCTCTTTGAAACTTTCAGTATTTCGCAAAAAATCATTTTGAGAGACTGCTATGCACAGCGTACGGATCGGATTAACGAGTGAATTTCCTTTTTGGAAAGTGGTGGCACGGAGTTCCCCACATCGTATGGATACGATAGTAAAACACGACGTACGGTAGGGTTAAAAATTTTCTTCCTTTGTTGTTCTTGTCTACTGCCTTACTTTTACCCCACGTTACATCTCCAATGACCGCTGTCGCCTGGATGTATTTCTTTTAACTCAAACAATCAGGCAAACAGTTGGTGTGTGTGTGTGTGTGTGTGTGTGTGTGTGTGTGTGTGTGTGTGTGTGTG
>NW_004797692.1:452539-452797 GCF_000002075.1 Aplysia californica
ACACACACACACACACACACACACACACACACACACTCAAGTGGTCTCTCTCTCCACTTCTTCCCCTCCTCTCTCTCTCTCTTTCTCTCTTTCTCTCTCTGTATCTCTCTCACTCTCTCCCTCTCTCACATATACATTAATTATTATTCATAGCGTTTGGATTCCATCTGAGGTGTACATTGTACCAAGGCCACTGTCTCTCTCCCTCTCCCCTCTCTCTCGCTCTCTCTCTCTCTCTCTCTCTCACTCTCTCTCTCT
>NW_004797692.1:453030-453497 GCF_000002075.1 Aplysia californica
TCTCTCTCTCTCTCTCTCTCTCTCTCTCCCCTCTCTCTCTAAGCAGTGACTGTTTCTGGGACCTCACACTATCTCCCCAGTAGGTAAGCAACCATGACAACAACACCATTGACCCTCATCTGCCACCTACGTCAGGACACCGGCTCTCTCTCACAGGTGACAAACAGACAAGACCACACCGGTCGACTGACATGACATGAAATATTCATGAATCTGAAGCAAGGGGCGAAGAGAACAAAATGCAGAAAGGTGAGAAAAAACATCAGAGAAGGGATTATAGGAATACGGAATACCTTTTTAACGTAAAAAAACAACATTCATCGAGAAGAAGGCTACTCTTTTATGTGCGCGGAATAAGCAAACTGCTTTCCCATGCCGCTCTTGTGGACACAGCTGAACCAGTATACATGTATTATGGACTTTCTTTTATGCCGTCTGTTACAGTATACATATAATGTATATATATA
>NW_004797692.1:454846-457321 GCF_000002075.1 Aplysia californica
TTAGACACCTCGCCTTCGTATCATGTAGAAGATCTGAGTTCGATTCCCTCATTGGGAGAATTTTATAAAGTATATATATATATATCTTGGTCATTCTTTCGCGACGTTGGATCCCTTTCAACCTTTTTTGAAGCCTGGGTTGGCCAAGAATGGTAGGACTGAATACATGAATATCAAAGTACTCGTAAATGTCCCGGACATTCTGAACGCGTATATTGTTGTGTCATTTTTGTTTCTTTGTAATTTGTAACAGTGCGAAGATTGCATCAGCAACAACAGTAACAACAACAGCAACAACAACAACAACAACAATATAACGTCACCAGCAACAACAACAATGATAACAACAGCAACAAGAACACCACCAAGAACAACAACAACAACAACAACAACAACAGCAGCAACAACAACAACAACAACAACAACAACAACAACAACAACAACATCATCAACAACAACAATTAAAGAAACAAATTAATCGTTAAACTATCTCATTTCACACCCCACACAACAGAGTAAGCAGACAATTTCTCTCCCCTCCCCCTCCCCCTTCCCCTTCCCCCCTCCCCCCAACCGTGTGGCGTATCGATTCCAAGAACCCAAGAATAGGTCGAAAAGCGAGGAATGTTAATGACACCGTCACGACTTGAATCTCTCACTCTATAGGCCACCAGGGGGCTCTGCTTCTCCATCGATCTCACTGAATTAGACACGACACGACACTGCACGACACGACAACACGACACGACACGACATTGTCTCTTTTCAATAATCTCGTCGCCGTCATCCGTCACTGTCGTAAGTCAAAATATGAGGGGGGGGGGGGGGGGAAGAGAAGAGGCACGGGCCTCATTTTGGGGTCAGAGGAAGAAAAAAAACCTCTTGTATTTCGGGCAGATATTTATCTAAAATCAAAATGTTTGATTCATCTAAATTATATGTTATTATTTTAAGAAGAGGAAATGGGACTATGACAAACTGATGCGCCACACTAAACTCTATACGGTAACATTCTTTCTTTTCATTTTTTTTTTCATTTTCAAAATTTTGACATACGACAATGTAGAATAACAGCGACGATATGCAAGATGGCGGTCAATAGCTGTACTATAGTTTGTGACCTACTGCTATGGAAATGACGTAAAACAAAAGGGCGGGGAGGTAAAGGGAAAGGGCGGGGTGGGGGGGGGAAGCGGTTGCTAGGCAAACAGTTTATTTTTGACATCGTTTCCGACTACGCTCTGCTAAGGTCATGCTGTGAAGTTTTATAATAAGTCGCGTATATTGTGTGTGGGAGAGTGTGGAGGATTGTTAAATTGTTAATACGACAAACGATCTGGTTTCAAGATAATTTCCTTCGTGGCATTGTTGCTATGACTAATCTCGAGACAGTCGATTGTTTGAGAACGTATTTTGTACGTGTGTGTTTGTCAGTGCGTGCATGTGTATGTGTACGTGTCTGTGTATTAATACACGTGTGTGCATATATATGTGTTTGAGGGGCGGAAGTGAGGGGAGGGGAGGCAGATATCAAACGAAGATAGACATGACATAGTTGGAAGATAGATAGTTTGACAGACAGACAGACAGACAGACAGACAGACAGACAGACAGACAGACAGACAGACAGACAGACAGACAGACAGACAGACAGCGATAAAGAGAGAGAGAGAAAGAGAGAGACGGAGAGAGAGAGAGAGAGAGAGAGAAACAGACAGATTTTTAGACAGATAAAACACATTTCCTAGAAAATGAGAAAAGTGTTGTTATGCCTTTCATTAAAAAAATACTTGTCCTGACCGTCAACTTTATCTACTACGGGTAATTTCTACGGGCACTTAATATGACCTATTTGTGTTGCAAGTGCTGTAAAACTACTGTTGACAGTGCTAAAAATAAAGGCAGTTTCTACATGCACACCTAGGATTTACGTATACACTGCATGTCGCAACAGTCTCTCGAGTCTGGTAGACTTGTGGGTTGTCGGCGGGTGCTCTGGTGTGGTTTGCCCTTTTGATTCCTATCAAACATCTATCGTCCTTATCTCTCCTCCTCATTTTCTTTGTATGTTACTCTCTACTAACACCTCGAACCTTTGGCATTTATATGACCTATTTATTTAGCAAGCCCCTTAAAGCTCTTACCAAAACTAAACTTAACGTATTTTTTAAGCAAGCCCAGTAAAACTCTTACTAAAACTAAACTTAACGAAACTGACTAAGGGCTTTTTGGCTGGATCAAACACGCCATTTTGGACAAGCTTTGATCAAACAACGACAAACCAAACATCCGAAATGCGATGCAGTGATGACATTTCTCCTGTTTGTCACACACCTCTAGGAGGTGAGAATGATGTGGTATGATTGTTGGTGCCACAGACTGTGTCGTTCACTCAGTGAAGGACGTCCAATCTGGTCATTCAACATCGCTTGAAGAAACCATGTTTTTTTGTTTTTTGGGAGGGTTTTTTTCGGG
>NW_004797692.1:458021-459885 GCF_000002075.1 Aplysia californica
GTGTGTGTGTGTGTGTGTGTGTGTGTGTGTGTGATGTTAAAAGGCAAGCAACAACATACATAGTTTGGAATATCAATTTCGTGTTTCTGATTTGCGGTTAATGGTTCTAGAAGAGCCGCAACACTTCCACTGATCTTGTCTGCGCTAATCGGACATTAATTTGTGTGTCCGCTACGTTCTTAAAGAGTAAATGTGACGGGTTTATTCGCCTATAAGTTATATGTCAATCTCTCGTATCTACCCATACTGCAGTCTATCTGCTGTTTAATCGTCTACTGTCTACCAATGCAACCAGGTAATTATCTGCAGTTGCAACTGTCTCTCAACGTATAGAATCGTTTATCTGCCGCCATTAACTGTAATTGGCTAATTTGACTGTCTGTTTATTTTTTTTTATTGTCTAACTACCAATATGATCTTTCGTTTTAGTAAAGGTTTTACGGCGCTCGCAACTGCATTATAAAGTCATATGAGCGCCAGATGATTAGAGCTGTTCCAAGAGAGTAACAAACAAAAAAGAAGTTGAGATAAGGACGATAGATGTTTGATAGGAAAGAAGATTCAAAAAGCAAACCACACCAGAGCACCCACCAACCACCCACACCAATATGATCGTAAAAGTACAGACATGGACGTCTATTTGCCGTTTAACAGTCCAATGAAACGAGGTATCAGCAGTTGTAACTGTCTGTCAAAGCAAACGATTGTCTATCTGACAACATGGCTGTATATCTGCTAATTTGACAGTCAGTCTGTTGTTGAGGTTGGATAACTACCAATGTAAATGTACGGCCATGGCCGTCGAACGGTCAATTTGACTATTTATCGATCAGTGCGATCATCCGTCTATCCACCACCACGATCATCTGTCTATCCACCAATACGACTGTTTGTCTATTTGAAAATACGATCATCTGTCTATCCATCAATACGACTGTTTGTCTATTTGAAAATATGATCATCTGTCTATCCACCAATACGATCATAATCTGTCTATCCACTATAACCTTCTTCTGTCTATCTACCAATACGATCTTCTGTCTATCCGCCAGTACGAGTACGATCACCGGTCTATTCACAATACGACAGTTTGTACCCCGGTGCGGCCAAATATACCCGTGTCACCGTGTCCCTTGGAAATCAGCTTAATCATATTTCCCGTTGACACACACACAGAGGGGGGGGGGCAGAGCAAGAGAGAGATAGTGCGAGAGAGAGGGGAGAGAGAGACAGAAAGAGAGGGGGGAGAGAGGAAGGGGAGAAAGAGAAGAAAAAAAAAAGAGAGAGAGAGAGAGAGAGAGAGAGAGAGAGAGAGAGAGAGAGAGAGAGAGATCAGCTTAATCATATTTCCCGTTGACAGAGTGACTCACGCGGTCTACACAAGAAGGACGCAGCACTTTCCACAAGTCTCACGTTCCAGAACATGTATAGGTAATGCATGTATGTGTGTGTGTGTGTGTGTGTGTGTGTGTGTGTGTCTGTGTGTGTCTTTGTATGTGTGTATATGTATGCATTTGTCTGTGTCTGTGTCTGTGTCTGCGCGTGAGTCTCTGTGTGTTTTTGTATGTGTCTGTATATGTATGAATGTATGTGTGTGTGCTGGTGTGTGTGTTTGTCTGTGTGTATGTGGGTGTATGTGTGCATGTGTGTATGTGTGTGCATTTGTATGTTGTGTGTGAGAGAGAGAGAGAAAGAGAGAGAGAGAGAGAGAAAGAGAGAGAGAGAGAGAGAGAGAGAGAGAGAGAGAGCGTGTTAGTGTATGTATGTGTGCACGTATATGTATGTGTGTGCGTATGTGTGAGTGGTGTCACTCTGCGTTTGTATGCATGTGTGTGCATGTGTGTCATGGTGTGTATGTGTGTGT
>NW_004797692.1:463729-465417 GCF_000002075.1 Aplysia californica
AGTTGATTTTTGTTTTTGGTTATCTTTTCCCCTTTTGAAATATTTCTTCATTCTCACAAACGATCATCAGTAAATATTACTATTTTCTAACAGTCCTTGGTTTTCTCACAGACGCAGCTTCCTTACTTCTGATGTAGAAGACCTCTTGTGAGATTGAACTAGGTAGAAAGAGAGTTTTTAAACTCATCAAATATTCCAAGTTCAAGAATGTACCTCAACAGATCCGAACGACAACCGCTAATAAGATACCAACTGATTTAATTTTGTTTTGTTTGTTTGTATGAGTTTTACGGCCCTCGCAACTGCATAAGGTCATATGAGCGCGCTAATTTTGTTTACCAAATCACACTTTGCTTAATGGTTAATCATCATCATTATAATAAAGCACATGTACTAGATCTGAAACAAGCATCCGCGATCATAGTTCATCATTCTTTTCTCCGCTCGGATACTATTTAGAAAAAAACACATTATACTGGTAGTGTTTTCCCTTCACATTTGATATGTATTCAGGTTTTCCAAATAAATTTATCTGGGTCTGCCCCTGCCTCGTTCGCCTTTTATTTTTCAAGTAAGAGTAGGATGTCCAAAGCCATTATGTCGAATCAGGTGTCCCAGAAACTGCAATTCTCGCTTCCTGATTGTTTTAATAGACAATGGTAAAGTGTTCTCTTGAGGGTCAAAGCGACTGGCATCATTAGAATAATATGATATTCAGTAAACATTAGCCACGATCCAAAATGCCATTTTTTTAGGCAGGTGTTTTTACACTCCCATCGACACAATTTAGATCATAATTTGATGGGCGGGGCTTCCGACCCTGCCTGTCAGGGCCAACCAGGGAAGAGAGAGGGCAGATACAACATCCCATCAGAACGACCAAAATACTCGATAAAAGTTCTCCCCACTCGGGAATCGAACTCGGACCCACTACGAGAGGCAGCAAAGCGCCTTATAACCGTTACACCACAGACTCCGATACGCTGTCTTTGAAGTTGTGTAATTTTACATTGATGGACAGAAGTAAATGCCGGGGGGGGGGGGGTTAATGGCTAAAACGGTACCTGGACATGGATGGCTGGTGCGCGTGTATAAATAAATTGTTGAAGGTGGTACGCTTTTTTTTATATTGCACTCTAAAAGAAACCTTGAACTTTTCGATCGTAAAAATGAGGATGGAATAATAATTTGTGTGATAGGTGATATGGTGCATTGTTGGAAGTCCAGCCAAAGGAGAGCCAAGAAAACCTTTTATTTCCTCTAGTATTTTTCTCTCATCGAATATTTCCACCTGCTATTATACATGCCCAATACAATTATAACGACACGATTTTAAAAGTGCAAGTATTTAATTAACAAGTTACACCACTTCTATGATCGACACTGAGCGATATGGCAACTCATTTCCGGCACACCTCAGATCTCCCAACCCCCCCTCCTCCATTTTTAGTTGTTTTTTTCATTTTTCCATCATCCCACCGCCGCCCCTACCATTTTTTCAACTCCCCTCCTCCCACCCACCCCTCTCTCCAACGGGCCACACCTCACCATCCCTACCCTTTTAAATAACTCATTTTCAAATATGAAAGGACCCATATTTTTTTGCGAGTGAGCTGTCCCGTGCATTGAGTCATTGAGCTCATCAAACCTCTCTCTCTCTCTCTCTCTCTCTCTCTCTCTCTCTCTCT
>NW_004797692.1:467564-469484 GCF_000002075.1 Aplysia californica
CACACACACTCACACACACACACACATACACACAGACACACATACACACAGGTACACACACACCATCGTTTGTTTACCCAGCCGCATAAGTCCATACCGCTAAGGCGTGTGTTTATGTGTGCAGGTCCCGCAAAAAGACCGTCTTATCAACATGTCATCCCGCACGAGATAACGGAGCTATTCACGCAAGATCGAAACTGATTCTGCCCTTAAGGTCACTGCCCATTTGTCCAACTCGTCGAATCAACGTGTAGTTCTAGATTTAGTGAGAGTTTTACGGCATTTGTAACCTAAATAGGCCATATAAGTACCGAATATTAGAGGTGTCTCTAGAGAGTAACATACAAAGACAAGAAGGAGGAGAGATAAGGACGATAGATGCTTGATAGGAAAGAAGGGGAAAGCCAATCCAGAGCACCCGCTAACCACCCACTTGATCAGTGTGATGGTATCGTGATAGTATTGGGTAACATAAAGAAAATAAAGAGGCCGATAGTTGCAATATTATCCAAGCAAACGGATCAGATAGTAAATAAAACAATCAACCTTTTATCACTGACAAAATCTCAATAGGATCTTCGTCTTGAAAGCAAAAGGTATCAGCTTGTTTCCTAGGTGGGCCAGATATTTTCAAAGTATATATATATATATATATATATATACATACATTTCCTTTTTAAACTCTGAAAAAATTTCACAAACATCAAGTAATATCACTGAAAATCGGGAAAAAAGCAACCTGTCTCCAACAGCATTCAAATTGTGTCGACAGAGGTGTAAATCATTTTCAGTCTTCTGAAGAATATTGGCCCAAATCACTGACAAGTCTCGTTGAAATGAAAGATGGGAAAGAATAATCCCTCCCCCCCTCCCCCCCTTCCTCCCCATTCCTCTTTTATTTACCACAAGCATCTCTGAACATCTGCTATTCCCTTTCTCGCAGCTTAATTCGCCAATCTCGCCTACGTCACTCCCGAAGCTATTTATAGATAGCCCTTCATCGATGAGGTCAAGAAAACAACGCAATTTTTCTTAAGGTCAGGCCACGCAAAGTCGTACAAGCGTCAACATCGTAATTATTAAACGTAAAGAGAAAGTGCTTCTCGCCAAAGTCAGAAAGTATATTCGGTCAGATAATAGAGAAATAAGAAAAACACGCACATACTTTCGATCAGATGATCGATAAATCAGATAAACGAGCACATACATTCTATCAGATGATCAAGAAGCCAGATAAACCAGCACATACATTCGATCAGAAGACCGAGAAGTCAGATAAACTTGGACATTCGATCAGATGATCAAGAAACCAGTAAAACGCTCGCATACTTTCGATCAGATGATCGAGAAATTAGATAAACGGACTCATTCGATCATATGACCAAGAAATCAGATAAACGGACTCATTAGATCTGACCATTGAGAAGTCAGATAAACTTGCACATTCGATCAGATAGCGGAGAAGTCAGATAAACGGGAACACGGCTTAAGCATGACCTTCACTAAGCCCATAAAACAGTACTTCGATAATGCTGCGAGATAGCGGTCGGCCATTCTATAGCCGTGAATGTATAATAACCCCATCGTTACTGATGATCTCTGGACCACGCCAGAATGAGAATGAGGTCATCTGACGTCGACGTAAACACATAATTTCTCCCGATAAAAGACAAATACTGGGATCTTACTGCTGCTTTGGTTGGAAATGAACACGACACTTACAACAGAGTACAGAGATGGGCGGTTTTCCTGGGATTTCTTTCTCTGTGTGTTTGTGTTTGTCCTATCTTTTTGAAGAGTTGTGTGAGTGTGTGGTTTTTTTTGGTTTGTGTGTGTATGTGTGTGTGTTTGTGTATTTGAGTGTTTGTGTGTGTGTGTGTGAGTGTGTGTGTATGTGTGTGTGTGTGTGTGTGTGTGTGT
>NW_004797692.1:471401-473824 GCF_000002075.1 Aplysia californica
ACACAGGTACACATACACACAGGTACACATACACACAGGTACACATACACACAGACTCACATACACACAGGTACACATACACACAGACTCACATACACACAGACTCACATACACACAGACTCACATACACACAGGTACACATACACACAGACTCACATACACACAGACTCACATACACACAGGTACACATACACACAGGTACACATACACACAGGTACACATACACACAGGTACACATAACATTACTGCACTCCTCCCTGTAAACAAAACTCTCAGAGCCTATCTATCAACTCCTACTCAGTGGCTGTATAAATACATTATTAACGGTTCAACTCTTTCTCCCAAACGCTTAAGACATTAATTTTTTTTTTCTTCAGCGAAGCCAGCAAGTAGATCGATGTGTTCCTTCAACCACAGGATCTAAAGCTCCTCGTTGCATGCTTCGACTGAATAGTGCACACGATATCAAAGAGATGCATTATAAACCATCAACCTTCCTACCTAGGCCTTGAATTCAAAAGTGCAAGGTGCCCTAGCCTAACGCCCACACACTCACGCACTTGTGTTGAGCCATTTGGAGGAAAGGAAACTTCATGGACGCTTTGAAGCGTGTAGTCACTATCCACGCTATTTGAATACAGTGTGTGACACATCTTTTTTGTTTGTTTGTTTGTTTGTTTGTTTGTTTGTTTGTTTGTTTTGGGGATGGTAATCATTTTCTTTTCTTTTGATAAATAGAAGCCGGTTTCATACCTCTTTTTCTTTGGCTCCACTTATCACTGTGTCTCGTATTCACCGAGAACAAAGTATTTCTGTATTTACCTCTATAATTTTAGATATAGTATAGTGTGCACTAATTTTAAGTTAAGAACAATGAAACGGAATCCATGGCACTTGTACGGTAAAAAAAAAAAATTACACAGTATACGGAAAGGTCTGTCATGTTTCAAATTGCTGTGAACAGCAGGAAAATCGCGAATAATGAATAATAAAGTCGAATGGGCACAGTTCTTACCCACATCCATTCCTCTCTCCTCCTCATTTTAGGCCTAATTTTAAAAAAAGGTCCTTTTATGCATAACACATCTAAAAATAGCACACTGTCTCAGTAAGCATATTACGACAGGCCAAATGTTTGTTATCAAATACGTTTCGATTTCAAGAGACCTGTCGAGAGAATTGAATTGTTGGTGGAGGAGCTCAAGATCTTCCAAGGAGGGCTCTTTCAGGACAGGTTCTTTAAGGTGCGGGGTGTGCTCAGTAGCGAAAACCGATGACCCCATTATAACTGGTTCGTCTCCAACCGGTATTGACACGACGTCTAGATAATTATTACGCTCTCTTACAATGTCAAGATACCCAAAACTCCCAAAATATCGGTGTTCCTACCCGCGAGAAAAGCCTTCAGTGTCATTAATTCGAGGCCAAAATAATAATTACTGCAGTGGCTTTGAGGCATTCTCATAAGCTAAAACGTATCGTGTTCCCAACAGACCAGCGAGTGGATAAAAAGCAAAACAAAGGGAAATAATGATTAGTCTCGTGTAACTTTTTTTTGGTTTTGTTATTTCTATTTACGTACAGGTTAACGACGACTGGGTCTAAAGGGTAAGCGCTTTGGGGATGGTGACGATTAAAAGCTTTAGAATTCATTAAGGTAATAGATACCCCCCTCCCCCTTTCCTCTTCTCCCTCCACCCCCACCCCCTTTCTGCTTTGTATCCTCTCACTCTCAGACGCACGCAATCCTGAGTTGAGTGAGTCATCAACATGGAGACGTGTGGTTCTGTTTTCCTCACTGGGAACATTAATTAACCCTATCCTTACGTCGTGTTTTACTATCGTATCCATACGAAGTGAGGAACTCTGTGCCACCACTTTCCAAAGAGGAAATTTACTCGTTAATCCGATCCGTACTCTTTGGATAGCAGTCTATCAAAATGATTTTTTTTAGAAATACTGAAAGTTTCAAAGAGATCTTCGATCGTACTAGAGGTACTAGAGGTATTCTAAAATGTGAAGAATACAACCCCGGGGGTACAAAATGACCACAGGGTGTACGGATAGGGTTAACTAACGGCGCAGTGTGCTGCAGACTTTACCAGAAATGATGATAATATAATTATGTAGATGTATTAATGTTTGCTGTGAGCGACCAACTTTTTAAGTCGGAGTTTGTTGGGAGCATTAATTGTTCCCGCGTCAATAGGAGAGAAAAAAACAACTATAATACAGAATGATACAAAGAGAGTATGGCAGGGAGAGTCAGTGAGGGCTGTGGCTTTTTCTTATGCACACGCAAGGGTGGCCGCGTATGCAAACGCACGCACACATAATATACACATACATAAACACATAAACACATAAACATAAAAACAAAGACATATATGCTCACAAACAAGAACATTCACTCTCTATCTCAT
>NW_004797692.1:474239-476629 GCF_000002075.1 Aplysia californica
CCCCCCCACACACACACACTCCAAAAATATCAAACACCAGCAGAGCGTAACGGCGTAACGTAAACCATTGATCCAAGAACAACATTTTCTATCAGATGACCCGCGCACCAAAGCGATGGCACACGACGGACATATCAGAAGTTAGCCACAGTACAAACCGACCTTTTTGTCATGCAGAAGTGCGCGGGTGAGCTGGCAGTCCTGTAGAGTGTCTAAAGTCAAGGCCACACACACGTGCGCACAGTTCTATGTGACACCTGCCGCTCCCCTCAGGTGTGAGTGAGGTTCCCAGATTATTATGCAGGACTCATCGGACTGTTATACGCGGGAGGGGGATGGATGGGGGGGGGGGGGGGGGTGGAGGCTAAATGTGCCTCAATGAATGCGTGAGTGCTTGTGGCCCGCTTGTGAGAATTATTTATTAGGTAGGTATGTTTGCAGCGGTGTGGTTGGTTCGCTTTCGTTAGAAAGTTGTGTTTTATAATATGCACCTGCGCGTGTGTGTATGTGTGGTTGTGCGTATGTATTTTTCGTGTTTCGTTTTTATTTTGTTTTGGTTTTTTTACCATATTCGAACATGCGGAAGAATGATATTCCTTCTAGCTTTTATGGCCTTTCTTCGAACTAAATTAAAATATTCTTACAGACTCGCATCGTATCTATTATAGATAAGTACAAATTATAGATTTTTACCAAAAGTTTTACAGCACTTGCAACACAAATAGGTCAAGTAAGTGAGAATGATTAGAGCTGTTTCTAGAGAGTAACAGTAACATACGTGAAAATAATGAGAGATAAGGACAATACAGATGTTTGACAGGAAAGAAGGAGCAAACAACACCAAAGTACAATCCAACCACCCAAAATGATCTGTGTGTGATAGATAGATAGATAGATAGATAGATAGATAGATAGATAGATAGATAGATAGATAGATAGATAGATAGATAGATAGACCAACCCACCCCCCACCCCTTCCAACCCCCATCCCGCACCGAGTGGTAATTGCAGAACAAACACAGTTGTAAAAAAGGGGATTCCCCCGAGGCGTGGTTTATTTGTCTACATGACAACGGCTAATCCCACGTGATCAATCCCCCGCCTGTGAATAGCGATAAATGAGGGCTTCACACAACACACACTGCTGAGGACAATTATGACTTTGTTTTGATGAAAGAGGCAGCGGAGTGGGTGGCTGGTGGGTGGTTTAGTGCGGTTAGCTTCTTTTTTCCACCTATGAAACATATACCGTCCTTATCTCTCCTCTTTATTTTGTATCATGTATGTTACTCACTGATGCAATAACACCTCTAATCTTCGGCATTTATAATATTACTAGCTGGGCCCCCTTTCGATGAAAGGAATGATAGGAGCATTAACATTGCTTTTGGGAGATTTAGATCTAGAGAGTCCTCATCATTCTGTTGTTGATCTAGACCACCTCGACCGTTGCGAGCGCGAAGGGTTCCAACTACAAAATGGGCAAGTTTGTGTTTCTGATTTGTGAGCGACTGAAATATGTCAAAACATAGATTTCTAGCCTTTAGGCTGCTGATCGGGCAATGTCGGCTACGTCCTCTGTCAGTTAATGGGGTTGAAAATAGTGAGAGAGGATATAGCCTACTCTCATTGAGATATAAAAGTAAAAAGTCATGTTTATGAAGCTTATAAAGTATAGGTATACATTAGCTGGGAGTGCTAGTTAAGTGAGCTAGGAGGATGAGTGGGCGTAGTGAAACTGTGAGGTTTGTGTGTGTATGTGTGTGAAAGATAGAGAGAGAGTGAAAGAGAGAGATAGAGAGAGAGGGAGAGACAGCGAGAGAGAGAGAGAGAGGAGACAGACAGAGACAGAGACAGAGACAGACAGACAGACAGACAGACAGACAGACAGACAGACAGACAGACAGACAGACAGACAGACAGACAGAGAAAACAAATACAAAAGATAAAGAGAGGGTGGGTGTAAAGGAGGGTGAAAAAGAAATACAGAAAGAAAGGAAGGAAAACGGCAAAGGATAAGAAAAAGAGACAAGAAAAAGAGACATGATAGCACAGACTATTATGGACAGACAGAGTTGGGGGGAAATGGGATGGGCGAGAGAATAAATGGACAATGAGAGGGGGCGGGGGGAGGGGTGGTGTCGTGGGATGAACGCTTGGCTGGCTACATGGAGGCACGGATCAAAAGAAAGATTGCATCTGAATCTAGTTATAAATATTTAAAGTACACATGAGCATGACGTGTATGTTCGCGAGAGAGAGAGAGAGAGAGAGAGAGAGAGAGAGAGAGAGAGAGAGAGAGAAAGAGACACACAAAGAGAGGGATAGATAGATAGATAGACAGATATATAGATAGATAGATAGATAGATAGATAGATAGATAAATAGAT
>NW_004797692.1:478814-480302 GCF_000002075.1 Aplysia californica
AATAGGGGGGGGGGAAAGAACAACCCAAAATATTGTATTTGTGAAGAGAAAAATAGAGGAGTGTGACTGAAAGTTATGGATGTGGAACAGCCATTAGCAATTCTGAACACCCGAGGAAAAAACCTCGAAGATCAATACACACACACAGTCCTTGACTCCCACTCGGAATTAGGAGAAGGAACAGTTTCTCAGGGGGTAGATTAAAAAAAGAAAAGAAAACAAAAAAAGAAAGAGAGAAAGAAGAAGGAGGAGGAAAAAGAAGACAGGGAAAAAAAGCACGACGTATGATTGATCTCACTTCCCACGTACGCTCTACTTAAATTAGAAGTGATAATGAAACAAAACAAAACAAAACAAGACGAAACGAAAACGAAACACAAAACATTAAATTTTAAAAATAAATTGTTTTATAGCTAGCTGGCGTCATGACGCGTTCACCCAAGCGTGGAATTTCATTCATCGGATCGTCACGGGCTTCAGTGCAAGTTAATGGGATAATATCTTGCTTACTGAACTCACGTTTACCACGCCCAGGACGTTATACAGATCGATGATGATGATGATGATGATGATGATGATGATGATGATGATGATGATGATGATCTGTAAATCAAGCAAGACCCTCCTTATCTAGATCTACTCTGCTTTTCAAATAATATTGTTGTTGATGATGATGGTGATATTTTTAAGAAATGTTATAAAACTTTAATTCAGAAATACTCAAGTCTCCATTAACTTTTTTTTATTGCTGTTGGGTTTTTTCTATTCGTATTTGCAACGACGACGACGACGGCGATGATGATGGTGATGATGATGATGATGATGATGATGATGATGATGATGATGATGATGATGATGATGATGATGATGATCTTTTACACTGACTGCCGTTTCGCACACCTATCAGCACCACTATTGAACGACCGAACCACTTCGCACACAAACTCGCGCGCACGCACGGAACAACAACATAAACAAAAACTTCACGCGTTAGCTAGACGTAAAAGAAATGCTTCGCTGGCGTCGCAACCTCACCTTATTCTTATAATCCTCTGCTAAAACACTGACAGATAATATGCCGTCCACAAGGAAGTTTCTCTCGTATAATTTCCGAGACACAAACACACACGTGCGAACAAGCGAAATATCCGCACCTCCTCCTAAAAAGAACGATCGAACAGAAGAATAGAAGAGAAATCCGCTCCTTCTGTTCAGGCCGCCGAATTCACCGCGCAAGAGGCACACACAGACACAGTCACACACACCTGAGCGAAGAGAATCCTATAGCAGTATTAGCAGACGGGGGAAGGAACACTCAGGAGAAGAGAAGGGAAGAGAATACGGCAGGGGGAGCGAGGGTGCGCGCGCGCGAGGGAGCGCGGGAAAGAGGAACCAGTGTGGTGTGGTGGTTGTGGTGATCGGCGACCGCTGTGGCTGCTGTTGGATTAACCACAGGAATAGGCGGCGGGAGAGCGGAGGTGACAACAG
>NW_004797692.1:482507-483735 GCF_000002075.1 Aplysia californica
CTTTGTTTTGTTGTTGGGTTTGGGGGGGGTTTGGGTGGGGGGTTCTGTTTTTGTTGTCGTTGTTGTTTTTGTTGTTTTTGGCTCTCCTGTAAAATTGTAAAAACTGCATGTACTGTATTTTTTTAAAATGATGGCAACGCAGTCACAAACGCTCATGACCCCTGGCGCAGTCTTGCGTAAACATGCAGGTCCATTGTAGAGGTGGGCAAAATCCGGATAAATATCCGGAAAATCAGATAATCCTCCATAAGACATTTTCCAAATTCAGACTCTTAACTCTTTTTCCTGGCCCGTCTACCGAAGTTAGTGCACCCATTTGTTGAAGTGATGCTAACCCGTTTGTCTACGTGGTTCAAACCCATTTGCCGAATCGGTAATAACATTATTTACCGAAGAGGTGCACTAACACATTATCCGGATTTTGCAAAAGCGACTCATTGCCCAGCCCTAGTTCATTGGATGAGTGCGGGCTGGCATAAAGTCGCCAACCCAAGGACATACCAATACACCAAGGACATACCAATACAAGCTCAGTACGGCTCTTGCGCCAACCGCAATTTGTAAACCCATTCAGGATTACTGGTGGGTATGAATTAGGAGTATGAAGCAAGGGTAATTGCTTGATTGTGGCTGTAATGATATGTAAACTTTTGACAGGCCGGTTAAGGTAGTTTTTGGTGGTGGTGGTGGTGGTGGCGTTTTTAGTTGTTGGGTTTTTGTTGTTATTACAATTGTTGTTGTTGTTTTTTGTGTTGTTGTTTTTTTAGGGGGGTGGTGGACCCTGTCCATTCTAATCAACTGGTGCTTTTGTGATTAGTTGTTTCAAAAAGAAAATCTACGTTTTTTAACTTCAACTTGCGGAAACAAATTTCGGAGTTCTTTGCACCCATTCTGTGCGTCAAAACTTACTTGTTTCGTAAATTTTATTGAAGACTGAACATATTATTTAGTTTGAGTGACATGATGCTTTGGACACGCTTTAGGCACACGACATATAGGAAGGGAGGGACATGCAGACAAACAGAGAGACAGACAGACTGACAGACGGGCAGACAGACAAAGGTTGGGAGAGAAAAAAGAGGGAAGGGAGAAAGCAGAGGGAATGAGAGACAAACAGACAGACGGACAGACCGACAGACAGACAGACACAAACACACACATAGACAGGCAGACAGACAGACAGACAGACAGACAGACAGGCAGACAGACAGACAGACAGACAGACAGA
>NW_004797692.1:485048-486196 GCF_000002075.1 Aplysia californica
TCTATCTATCTATCTATCTATCTATCTATCTATCTATCTATCTATCTATCTATCTTGTTTGCCCCCGCTACCGTGTACCCCCACCAAAAACCTCAATTCCATTTCGCAAAAAATGTCCCCTCAAGAAAGAGGGTTTTTATTTGACAATAACATCACTTCAGCGGAACATGTTAAAGAGGTGAACATTAACGTTTCGTTCTGTTTCGGTGACCAAATTGGTCTGTGTGTTTTATGATCTCATGAAGGCGCACATACCAGAATACAGCAACAATCAAGAACATGGTGGATTGATGGACAGTTGGGTTTTTTCCGGTTGGTAAACGATTCAACAAAGTCTTTGCTTTGTATTATATGTGAGGCAACGTGGTGGAATCAGGCTCTCGTCAATTTTAGGGCATGTAGAGTTATTAATATCATCTTAAAGCTTGTTCACTTGCCTTTATTTGGATGAAAATAATATCTATTTATCTTGAATACAAGTCGAAATATTTGAGAAAGAAGGAGGTGGGGGTCACTTGTTTTCAGTGGTAGAATTAGTGAGAAAATGGCCGCCAAAGATAAGTTATTTCCTTAGTTTAAGAGTCCGTGGTAACTGAATATTTACATTTTTGGTGCCTTTAATCAACGTTTTTCGGGAAAAAACCGCAAAGAAATGAGTTCTTTAATGCGCATGAAAGGTGATGAGCCAAAAAACAAAAAATTGATAAAAAGTCACAAACCTGCAGAAAAATGCAAGTTTCTTCACTTTGATTATTTTGACGAGAGCCTGATTCCACCAAGCTGCCTCACATATTGTCGAGCGCTTTTCAGCGATATCTCAAATAAAGGAGCTGAAGAAAGCAGACAGTGTAAGTACAGTGACGGAGTCGCTTAAGTTTTCCCTCAGTTTAAAAAAGTTGAGGTTTTGTAGGACGTGAAACGGGAAAACCCACTGTCGACACAAAGTGTTAAGTTTGTCAGATAAATGAGCGCACTTGGTGCTCGTTTTGTGCGAACACAATACCAGAAGCGACCGGGCACAAAGGCGAGGGTGCTCAATTTATCATAATGGGAAGGAAAAATGATATCTTCAAGGACGTTAAACAAAAGTACAATGACTAGAGGGAATAGGGTGGAGAGAGGCAGAGAGGAGAGGGGAGAGAGAGAGA
>NW_004797692.1:488330-489995 GCF_000002075.1 Aplysia californica
GTAAAACACGACGTACGGATAGGGTTAAGTGGTGGCACAGAGTTCCCCACGTCGTATGGATACGATAGTAAAACACGACGTACGGATAGGGTTAAATAAACGGCAAGGAGGGAAAGGCTGAGCGCTGATACGACAAAAATCAAGTCTGCTATTTTGACTTTCATTTGAACGCCCATGATTTGCACCAGCGCAACCGAAGTTTTTGCAGAAATCCAAGAGTGTCGGCCATGATAGTGCACGGTCTAAGAACGTATTTATATAATTCAAGTCTATGGGCCTACTATGTTTACAGCAGCCTCAGATCAACTGGCTCCAGTAGAGGTCACGTTATGTTATGTTATAAACAAATTCATTACGTATTGCGAAAGTAGGTAATGGCGTTTGTTAATTATTCTTAATCAAGCAGATTTCGGTAAGCTGTTCTTTGATATCTTCAATGCTTTCGATTTGCATTTTTTTGTGGTACGATGGCGCCAAGAAACGTTCAGTTGGTTATCCTGCAGCAGGGGCGACAGGCACCTCTGTTGTAAACTTTGTTACCATCGCTATTGTCATCACTGTTGTTGTTGATCTCTGTGTGTGCGCGCGTGTGTGTGTGTGTGTGTGTATGTGTGTGTGTGTGTTTGTATATGTGTGTGTATGCGTGTGGGTGTGTGTGTGGGTGTATGTGTGTGTGTGTGTGTGTGTGTTTGTGTGTGTGGTAGCCTATGCGTTCGAAATGTTTGGAGCCCCGAAGAGCGTGCCCTTCGCCAGGGCCACCGCCTCTCTTTGGTTGCGGGTGAGGCAGTCAAACCTCCCTGAATCCTCCTCAAAGAGATACCACCGCCGGACCTCCGTAGGTTGTTGTTGTTGTTGTTGTTGTTGTTGTTTTTGTTGTTGTTGCTGTTGCTGCTGCTGTTGTCATCATATTTGTTGTTGCTTTTGGTAATTTAACTGATGTTGTAATTAATATTTGGTGCTGGGTTTTATTCAATGAATTTATTTATTCATCTTTTAAAATGTATTTATTCATTTATTTTTTATTATTGGGGGGGGGGTGAGGTTACTGTTGTTGCAGTTCCTCCTGTTGCTGTTACTATTGCTTTCTTGGTGCTGATTATGGTGTGTTTACCGTCATTGTAGTTGCTGCTGTTGGTGGTGGTGGTAATGTTGTTACTAGTAATAATCTCGTGTTCTGAGCTTTTAAGAAAACTGGGCACAAATCCGTATATTTGTGCACACCCTAGACCCTGGTTAAATCTACACACGGTGTACGTGTGTGAGGGGGTGGGGTGAGAGAGGCCTTGGGAGAGGCCTGAGCGGCAGTGTACACACAGAGTACTGAAGTCGATGCTAATTAGCCGGATAGCCCTTCTGTCCACGACATCTGTAAATGTTTGCCCATCGATTCCGTTGTGTGAATAACTGTGGGCTCATACATACGGCCGTTTGTTTGGGCTTACTCAAACTTGCTGTTGATACATAGCTTGAGGTCAAGGTCAACAGACTGATATCTTTGTGTGAGTAAAGAGAAGCACATCGACATAATAACGGCCACTTAGTACAGCAGAAGATTGAGGCAGACAGAAAAACAGACAGACAGACAGACAGACAGACAGACAGACAGACAGACAGACAGACAGACAGACAGACAGACAGACAGACAGACAGAAAGAAAGACATATC
>NW_004797692.1:490616-493334 GCF_000002075.1 Aplysia californica
TCTCGTGGCCAAGAGGTTTACCCTATCCGTACGCCCTGGGATCATTTTGTACCCCCGGGGTTGTATTCTTCACATTATAGAATACTTCTGGTACGAAGATAAGTTTGAAACTGTCAGTATTTCTATGCAAAAAAAATTTTTTGACACACTGCTATACAAAGCGTACGGATGAGATTAACGAGTAAATTTTCTCTTTGGAAAGAGGTGGCACCTAGTTCCCAGAGTCGTATGGATACGATAGTAAAACACAACGTATGGATAGGGTTAAGGTGTTGGCCTCTCAATCAAAGGTCCCGGGTTCGAATCCGGGTAGCGACCGAAAAATTTTCTTCTCTAAAATTGTGTCCTTTCACCTCCTTTCCTGCTCCCCAGCAATATTCTGTCGTCTGCTTGCGTCTCCACTTTCTGCCCCCACCCCTCACCTCCTTTGCCCCTTCCTCTGGGCTCCTGGCTCTTTCTGCAGTTTTTCTATTAGAACTCCTTGGCTCTTTCTTAGGGCCCGTGTCCATTGCAACGGACACCAACCGACCCGATTCCGTCCGTCTCTCGGAAAGTCGGTTGTTGAAATGGAGCACGGATTATTTCCAAAGAAATCAGTGAAAAGTCCGTTTGGTTGTGTCAACAATAAATGGCGTGACGATTGGAAAGCCGCTTGCTGAATTTTAGTCGGGCCGGGTCGTGACTCATGAGCCATAGGCCCCGTCGGAGCTTTAAAAAAATTTAATTTTCAGTTTGGATTAAAATTCTAACGTCATATTTGTAATCAGTGCTTCAAAATCAGCTCAGGCTACGCTCAAACCACCTGGTTTAAATGCATATTGCATATTAACAATTTTACCAATTTTCCTTAAAAAACTCATTCATTTCTTATTCCCTCCTTGGGTTCATTGACTTCGCCTATTTATAGCCCTGTACCGAGGACACAGCCTTGAGACACAGTGTGTGGAATAATACGGCCAGTAGGCCAACAGACTAGACGTGTCTTGTCCGAACTGGTGGACACACAAGACAGAAACGACCCTACCGATTTTCTTCCTCCCGACAAAAGATCGGGCCGTGTCCGTCTCAGTTGACCCGTAGGGTTACTGCTGTATTTCACCACACCCCTGATCTTCTGGTAGGAAAGATCTACACCTAGCCTTCTCGGACAAGTGCGAAAAATCTCGTACTGTGAACTGTTGTGAATGCAGCGAACTTTTGTCTTGCACACAAGTATGACCCTATGTAGTTGCAAGCGCCGTAAAACTCTTACTAAACTAACTGGTCTTGTCAAGGTAATATCATCTACTATCTAAATACCATCTTTCCAGGGTTACGATGGCGGTGTGCAGCAATGTCATAGACTGGTATTCTATCACCACAGACTGTGCACTCTGACGTAATTCCGGTTCACCATGTAGTGTAGGGAACAATTTGACTCTGTTTCGAGCAACGTCAAGGACAAGGAATGAAAGGTTGTTCGCGTATTCGACAATAACGAGACTGGTGCTTTGTCCTTCATTTGCGCGACCATGGCGCATATATCAGTTTTTTGTTTAAGTAGGAGTTTTACGGTACTTGCAAAACAATAAGGTCATATAAGTGCGGAAGATTAGAGGTGTTACAAGAGAGTAACAAACACAAAAAAGAAGGAGGAGAGATAAGGACGGTAGATGTTTGATAGGAAAGAAGGAGCAAACCTCACCAGAGCCCCCACCAGCGCATATCAGATCCGCGAAGTTTTTACAGAGAGCAAAGATCAGCGGCCATGACAGGGCAAGGTCTAGGGTGTCATAATTCAAGTCTATGAGCAATGTACAGCTCTTTGCTGACGAAGGTCACGCATGGCTTAGTGAAACTTGACCTGCCCCTTTTTGAAATGGGTATAAATCTTTCCAAGCAAGAGCGCTGTTCCAGATTGTTACAGAACTGTGCGTTGTACATTGAACGTCGTGTTGGGAGTTGTCAGTTACTAGACTTATTTCATTCCAGAAATTGAAAAAACGAAGCTTGTTTCCAACAAAAAAAGGACAACGATAGCTATCTTTACTGGCTCACACTAAAATGTTTCACAACGTGGAGAGGAAAGGGAACAATTAAGGATCGAATACCATAATTAAAAATACCAGCGATAGATCGTCAAATGTAGCTTTTGTGGAAGGTGTTGGTTTTTCCTTGAACGAAAAAGATTTATTGCCTTCTCAAAGTACGGTTAACATTTTAAACAAAATCTCTCTCTCATTCTTGGTTGAATCTAGTAGGATGATTGTCAAAAATTTATTGGTGATGGTCTACTTTAGTGCTCCACTCAGAACTCACTTGACATACAGGTATTATCTCCATCCTCTGCGGGGGCAACAAGGGGTTTGCCTTAACGTCATGGGCGAATGACGTCTTTAACGATTCCAAAAACGAGGGGGGGAGGGGGGAGGGAGTGGGTGCTGAATCTAGCCCAGGCCCACATCCTGCACGCGAATTGTTTACTTCAAAAGCCTCTTTCTCCCTATCCTATAATATATAGCACTCATGTAGCTGAATATAATACAATAATATTGACAGTCTCTTTCAAAGCACTCGCTCCCCTTTCTTCCCTCTCCCCCTTAAAAAATACAACTCGACCATCTCTCTCTCTCTCTCTCTCTCTCTCTCTCTCTCTCTTTCTCTCTCTCTCTCTCTCTCTCTCTCTCTCTCTCTCTGTCTCTCTCTCTCTGTTCATCTTTCTCCTTCTCTCTTTCTATC
>NW_004797692.1:493434-496190 GCF_000002075.1 Aplysia californica
GGGTTGGTAAAAAGGTATAGACAAAGTAAAATTTGCCTGCTTATTTAATACTAACCAGTTTGTTTGTCTTACTACAAAGCTAAAACATTGTTCAAAATTGATATTGAAAGAGTGAATGTGTGAATGAAGAAAAGAGGAAGGGGGTTAGGGAAGAAACAGAAAAAGAAAGGATGGAAGGAGGGAATGAGAGAAGAAACAGTAGGAAGAAGAAACAAGAAGGATGGCGCGTGAGATGAGAAAGGAGCATCCGTGAGATCGATGATGAAGGATCTCACGACTCCGGGGAGAGCAAGGATTACTTACCACATTTAGTGCTGCCTCCCAGTTACGCTCATATTTCGCCACTCCATCCCCTCCACTCTATACAACCAGTCACTCATCCACTACCCCCTCGTACCCTTCTCTTCTCTTTCCTCAGCCCCCCCCCCTCTTCCCCAAACCCTTTCATTCACTCCATTTTTCTAGGGCTCTCTCCCTCTCCTCCCTCTCTTTCTCCCTCCCTCCCTCCCACTCGCAATCCCCATCCAACATCAGAAAGTACTCCGCCAAAGAAACCCTCAGTACCACCAGCAATTCCTCAGACACCTCCTAACCCCCCTCACGGGAGATCGCACGGTGCGTGCACTACAGTGTGAGCGAAATGAAGCGCGTGCGGGAATTACCGAACAGCGCATCGCACCGCGCGCCATTACGACCGAAACGGAGAAATCCGATATGTCCGCGATTGCGAGAAGGCATCCGTTAATGAAAACGGATGAGCTATGTCGGAATTCCAACTAAATCCCCAACACTGACCGTGTTGTTATCAGCACGGAGGGGCTAACAATCCTAGCAGTCATAGTAAAGAAGCCTAATTTGTTATTCGAAAGAGTATCTTTGCTTGGATGGTTCACTTCATTGTTTATTCATGAATGAGTATATTGGTATTATATAATTAAGGCTTCTTCATCGCCCACATGAATAGAGTGCTCTCATTCACATTGGTAAATGCATAGACTTGAAATACAATCCTAGACTGGGAACTGTGAATGTCGACATTCTTTGCTCTATATAAAGGGCAAAACAGAGCAACCAGTGAATGGTTGCGCCCGAACTCGACTATAACACCACGCGTATAAAAAAGATAAAAGCATTATAAACGACCCATCAGACCCCATTTCCACGCAAATTATAAGATCACGCAGCGGCAGATATGTACCTCCAAAAACAAAGAAAGAAAGATATAAAAGAAGTTTTTACCATCTAGCATAATAAGGCTTTTGTCAGAATAAACTTAGATGTGTGTTGCTCTTTAGAGTATGTATCTATATATAACTCCAAAGGTCTGTGTAATTTAATTCCTGCATGTGGTTGAATGATGTATC
Organism: Aplysia californica; assembly: GCF_000002075.1. NCBI lineage: Eukaryota > Metazoa > Mollusca > Gastropoda > Aplysiida > Aplysiidae > Aplysia > Aplysia californica. The sequence goes on from NW_004797692.1 coordinate 494,799, forward strand.
TGGTGTGATATGTAGCTTTTGTCAACTTTACTTCTCTTTTCATATTGAATTTTAATGAGAGTAATATATAATTACATTTTTTTAAATGTATACCTGCATGTTTTTTTTACGGCCCTGTACAGCCAAGAAACATTTCCCTCTGGGATAATAAAGTATTATCTTATCTTATCTTATAATATATCGAGGTGTATAATTCCCTTTGTTTGCCTGCCTATTGTGTGCACAAACGGAACGATTTTTTTTTACAGAGAGCAAATAGGGGTGGCCATGACAGTGCCAGATCGAGGATATCTTACTTCAAGTCTATACTTCAGACAGAAACAAACAGATCACTACCTTAGAATTACAAAATTCTATCTGACATTTCTTTGCCGTTTTTTGAGTTACTAAGACCATGAGGTCAGAAAGCAAAGGTTCTAACTACTCCATCAAGGTCGTAAGATAATTCGGAGTCGTTATCAAGATATTCAAAGAGCTGCGTTTGACAAAGCTTGTGAGACTCACAATTTTTCACGTTAAATGCATGTTCTCACAACTAGGTACTGGGCAGATAGAACTTTGTATTTCTTGGGAAGCGAGATGTTCACACCCTCGTCCGCTCTGGCAGCTGAAGGTCAAACAACTCGACAGTAAGACCAGCTCATAGATTTATGCGCCTAGATCACATACTGTCATGGCTGCCGTTCTTGGTTCTCCAAAAACTTGTTTCGCCAAGAAACATTTTCATCATGGGCCACCATCATGACGCCCACAAAAAGAGCAAAGCACTCCATCTTGTTACTGTTGAGTGCGTGAAGGACTTCCCCCTTCCCCCTCTTTGCCATTCCTTCGGCTCATTTTAAGTTGCATGGGGCGCTCCATATTGCTGGAACTATGTCAGAGTATACGATCTAGGATTTGCTGTTCCGCTTTCCCCTTATCGACATAGGTATCAGAGAGTCGATGATCGATGTGCTTCTCTTTACATCAAGGAATTAAAAAGAGAAAAAGAAAGAAAGAAAAAAAATAAAAGAAAGAGACAACGAAAGTAAGAACAAATGAAATAACGAAAGAAGAAAAAAAAGGAAAGAAAGAAACATAACAAGAAAGGCCTTTCTCATTCTCATCTTGCATGTTTGCCAGATCCGAGGGCAAAAACTTCCGTAATAGATGGGGACTGACATAATTATCTCCCCACATAGCTCTTTCTTTCGTTCTTTCGATCTTTATCTTTAACTTTCTCTCACTCACACACACTCTCTCTCTTTCTCTCTCTCTCTCTCTCTCTCTCTCTCACTCTCTCTCTCTCTCTCTCTCTCTCTCTCTCTCTATCACTCGCTCTCCTCCCCTCTCTTTCTCTGTTTTTCTTTCTCTCCCCCTCTTCCTCTTTTCTTTCTCTCTCTCTCTCTCTCT
>NW_004797692.1:498008-501450 GCF_000002075.1 Aplysia californica
TTTATTAATAGTATTATTAGTAGTATTATTATTGTTATTTTATTGATGAAAAAGCATTTTTTAAAATAGGCTTTACTATAAGCACTCCTTTGTGAAAGACAAAGAAAAGTTTTAAAGAAATAACCTTTAGCAAGAAAAAACATAGACAAGATAGAACCACTGCAACATCGATAGAGAAAAAAAAAACCACATCAAAGAAAGAGAAACGGAAAGAGATGACTGGGGGCTATAATGATTATCCTTTTGTGCCGTGAGTCGATGACGTCACTAGCCTTTATGAAATCGTCTTATCCAAAGACCTTAATACTTAATGTGTTATTTATAGAGGTGTCAACTGTTTTGTGGGCTGTTTTCGCAGACGTGGAGGGGTGAGTGGTTGGCGGGTGCTCTAGCCTAGTGTCGTTTTTCTCCTCCCCCCCCCCCCCCCCCCAATTAAACAGCTATCGTGCTTGTCTAGTCTCCCTCCTGTTCTATTTTTTTCTTTTTTTTTTTTTTTTTTTTTGGTTTTTGGTATGTTTCTCTCTAGAAACACCTCTATTCTTCGGCATTTTTGACGGGTGGTTGGTGGGTGCTCTGGTGTGGTTTGCTTCTTCTTTCCTATAAAACATCTTTCATCCTTATCTCCCTTTCTTCTTTTTTATGTTTGTTACTCTCTTGTAACGCCTCTAATCTTCTGGCGCTCATATGACCTTATGCAGTTGCGAGCGCCGTAAAACCTCTACTAAAACTAAATTAAACTAACTAAAACCATACTTGCAAGCACTTTGATGCTCTCACAACTATACATACACATCTTAATAAAATGCTCATAATATTGTTATACTCACACACTCACACGTCTACACTCACATTAGTCATGCATACACTCACCATGCTCACATAATCATACAATGATACGTATTATATACATATATATAGAAACTTTTGTTGTAACAAATACATGCGAATACATTTACAAGCCCCTTCCTGCCCACCCAGCAGTAATGGGTACCTTACTTCGAGCTGGGGAAATAGAGGCGGTGTGGAAAGGAACTGGCCACCCTACCTCAATATTATGCCGAAGGCCCAGGAAGTTGTCTCACTAACAAAGCAATCCCCAATGTCTGGATCGGATGCGGAAACAGCTTTTTTTTACATTTACAAGCACATCATTCAGGCAGTTGCACTCATAGACTTACTCTTATAAAGGCAGGTTAGCAAGGAAAAAACAAAGTGTGAAAGAGGGAAATATTAACACAAAAGTAACACACATGTAATAAATGATAAATGTAGGCACATGCGAGTAAGTTGCACATCCCAAAACTTGTGCTCACGAAGAAGTACAAAGCTTGTCGGAACTATTTCCCCCTCGTACAATTCCAGAGCTGCTCTTACAGAATCATAAAACCTGCCTCAAAAATACCCACTGTCTTACAACTCCAGGATCCTCACAAAACTATAAAATCTGCCTCAAAAATATCCACTGTCTTACAACTCCAGGACTCTTACAAAACCATAAAACCTGCCTCAGAATACGCTCTATTTTACAACTCCAGGCCGTCCAGGTTCCTTCAAGACAATAAAAACCTGCCTCAAAACACACTCTAGTCTGCCTCTCCCCACTGCTTAAAACTCTTCCCGTGTGTTTAGATCTACCCCTCATTACCGACTCCTTCTAAACTGTTGGGTTTTTTTTTTAAAGCTCCGGTTTTCATCCTTCTAGACACGAGAGAGAGAGAGAGAGAGAGAGAGAGAGAGAGAGAGAGAGAGACGGAGCGGCGCAGCATTCCTAAACAAAAAGGAGTAATGATTTGTTTTCCCCGCTAAGACAATCGGAAAGAATATGTATCAATGCTGTCAAGGTACACAAGAGCTTCCTGTCTTCTTGAAGGAGTCTGACGATGTTCTGATTTCGCTTTGACTGTTCTTCGTGCGCGTGCAAATAGCGTGCTGGTCTGTCAGAAGAGGAATCCTTGTTGCTGTCGCTTGTGATGGCGGTCAGAATGCTGATGCTGCTGCAGGTTAGTGTACAGTGAGGGAAGGTGTCGGGGAGTGCGGAACATTGGACTGGCAAGGTTGTGAGCCGGTGGTCTGTCCGGTCTTTGTATGAAGTTTGGTGGGCATTGTGTTTATACGTTATAGATGTTGTTGTTGTTGTTGATTTTGTTGCTGTTGTTGTTGTTGTTATTGTGTGTGTGTGTGTGTGTGTGTGTGTGTGTGTGTGTGTGTGTGTGTGTGTATGTGTGCGAGTGTGGTAACCTATCCGTTCGAAATGTTTGGCGCACCGAAGAGCGTGCTCTTCGCCAGGACCAGCGCCTCTTTTGAGTAGCGCGTGAGGTAGTCCAACCTCCCTGAATCCTCCCCAAAGAGTTGTTGTTGTTGTTGTTGTTGTTGTTGTTGTTGTTGTTTTTGTTGTTGTTGTTGTTGTTGATGATGATGATGATGATGATGATGATGATATGTTTGTTGTTGTTGTTCCTGTAATTTGGATTATTGATAATAAAAAAAATAATAATAAATGACATTTATATAGCGCTCAACCCCGATTAAAGTACACAGGCTGTGGGTGCTTTACAATGCAGTACAACGTACAACAGTAACATAAAACGTTGCTTTTGACTAAAAGAAAATCATTCCAAATACTCATCTTATTAATTTAAAAACAGAAACGACTTCGAAGAGTAGATGTTGGGCTGTTTCGTAGACATGGTCAAAATGCAAGCGCATAGATGTGTGTGTGTGGGAAGGGGTGAGGGTTATGTAATAATTCTGTTTATGTGGTATTTATGAGGTACGTGCTGCATTCGGAGGGGGAAGAGGTATCGCTGTTTGTTCGCTTCTGTTGAGGGCTTTTATGCTGTCAGTTCGGTTCACTTTGCTCATGAGATTGGAAACTTGTCAGCCTGTCGGTTCATCCATTCCTTTTATCCAAAACGTCATAGTTAAGTACATATTATTATTGAAAAGTATTACACTCCTGTGTTGCTATTGGTTCGGGTTTGTTGTTGTTTTTCGTACAAACACAAAACTGTGCTGCTCACTTTCTCTTGCGATGATTGAGTGGGCGTTAGTCATACCAATCTTGCAGCTTTCTCTTAAATCTTCACTGTAGTAAATATCCAAACGTACAAGAATACAGTTGGATTTAGTCTTCCTCGATCTACCAACTGAAAAAATCTTTACTTCTACTTCTCTGTTTGCCTTGTGATTTGGCCAAGCTTCACCCACAATATGACCAGGTGGGATGGGGAAAAAACGAAAAAACAAAAACCCACAAGGAAAATGAGTTCGACTTCGAGGTAATTCTGTGAGGTACGTAAACATCTTATTATGACGCACGAGATGAGTGCGTGCTATTTTTTTAAATATTTTTTTGTTTGTTTTTGGGGTGTTTTCCGCATGGTTTTTATTTTCTCCTCACCCCCCCCTCTCTCTCTCTCTCTCTCTCTCTCTCTCTCTCTCT
>NW_004797692.1:502585-503817 GCF_000002075.1 Aplysia californica
AACCCGCAATGTCACCATTACGAGTCTGGTAGCCTCACCACTAGACTACCCACGACTGAAACCGACTTTTCTTTATAATAATAACAATAATTGGATTTATATAGCGCATATCCATGCTCAAGAGCATGCTCTATGCGCTTTACAACTATTATTACCCCAGCAGACCCATCTGAGCACACTCAGAAACATTCTCGGCTTCCGCGGAAGCATACACAGTGCAAGCTGCGGATTTCACGCGCTCAAACACTATCAAACTGACAAGACGACCGTTCTCTGTCTATAGCCGGGTACACATTTCCACCTGGGTGAAGTGAGGAAAATTTGTGCAAAGTGCCTTTCCCAAGGACACAACGTCGGGCCCCTGACGGGATTCGAACCCACGACCTTACGGTTGCGAGTCCGAGAACCTAACCACTAGGCCACCGATGTCATTTTGGGCTTTCTCTTGGCCTCACGTAGTAAGATCGGGGGTTCAATTCCCAGACCCACTAGGTAAAGACGGTGTGCCCTTTTGGAGAAGTTACCTACAGTAGCATGGCACCTAACTAGCTTGCCAGAAAAGCCTATTACAAGAAAGTATCAGGGTACAAGGCAAGAGGAAGACCAAGAAAGACCTGGATCCAGGGTGTGAAGGATACCCTGAGAACATACAATATCCCACCCAGCCAGGCCATCAAACTTGCTAGAGACAGAAAACGCTTTCTCCCCTCGACGCCCTAGAGGTACAAAAGGACAAATAAAGTAAAGTACCTATAGATCTAGTAGTCTAGTGGTCAGGCAACCGGACTCGTAATCCTGCTACTACTAAGCTCAGTCCTATCGGAAATGGACGCTAAATTCAGAGGGCCCGCCTTTTGAATAACCTGATGATGTTGCAAGGGCTGTTAAGTCTACACCCCCCCCACACACACACACATGAGCTCACATGACTTTACGCAGTTGCAAGCGCCGTAAAAATTCTAACCAAACAAAAATCTGTACACCTTTGTACGTATTTTTCCTCTTATGGTAAGATACTTTACTTGATTCTGCTATCATATTCTGAGCCAGAAGACAGATGAGGACCGGGGCTCGTCAGCTGACGGAGACAACTTTAGTGGATGTGACAGTGTGGTGCGCATGGCTTGTTGCTGGACTCGGCGACCCCGGGGAGGCTAAGATGGTCAACAGAAGGAGAGCAGTAGAAAGAGGGAGCAGTGTGGTTAGGTTAAGATTAGATGGAGAGGTTGTTT
>NW_004797692.1:506857-509914 GCF_000002075.1 Aplysia californica
AAAACAGGAAACCCAACGGCCTGAAAAATACCGGTTTCTTTGATTTCATTCTTTTGACGAGCGCCTGGTTTCAACACGCTGCCTCACATACAATGGCCCTAGACCGATCACTGTCATGGCCTCCGCTCTTTGCTCTCTATGAAAACTTCGCAACTCTGGTGCGTTCCGTGGGCGAGTAAATGAAGGATAATACATCAGTCTTGATATAGTCGAGAGCGTGCTTGAACTAAATACCCCCCCCCCCCAAGCTCTTTTGCCCTTCCATTTGGTCCCTAATAAAGTCAAATGGTGCCCTCCTGAGTGAACCGGAAGTACGTCAGAAAACGTAATCTAGGATATTAATACTATCATACAAGTCTATGGTCGGAAATAAAAGAGGGTGTTATAAATAGACTCACCGCACACCAGCACAACTCCAACTTTATGAGTATCTACTCTCGGTTGTGTATATATCCGTACTCCCTGGGGTCATGTTGTACCCCCGGGGTTGTATTCTTCACATTTTAGAATACTTCTAGTACGAAGATCTCTTTGAAACTTTCAGTATTTTTCGAAAAATCATTTTGACAAACCGCTATGCAAAGCGTACGGATTTGGATGAAAGAGTAAATTTCCTCTTTGGAAAGTGGTGGTACAGAGTTCCCCACGTCGTATGGATACGATAGTAATACACGACCTACGGATAGGGTTAACTTGAGCAATAATCAAATCATCAATTAGTTTGAATTATTAGCGTTATGCTTTCGGAAGGAGGTACACATTCGTGTCAAGTTGGGGGACAAACGAGCACACTTTCTTCAATAATATACGTCCATCATCTGCCATCCCATTTATTGCAGTTTAGGACTTTCCTCTGACTCTAAAACTACATTCTCTCTGGGATTTGTTTTGTTTTGTTTTGATTTTTATTTTGGTTAAGTTTGCAATGTCTCAGCAGAAGTACAAGGCACAGCAGAAGTCATTGTGGAGGCTGTGAGAGTATAATATTACTTGTCGCATCATTAGATGGCGCAGCGCAGATGAAACCAGCTAGGACAGAAAGGACGAGACGTTTGCTTCATGGGGTCTCTCGATCTTAGTTTTCCATATTTTAGAACTGTATAATACCTGCTGCATATTTCTTGGTCAAACAGATTGTAGTTTTGGGGATCCGGGGTCTAAAAGCGTCTTCCCTCCCCTAGCTTCAGACACATACGCACGCACGTACACACACATGCACACACACACACACACACACACACACACACACACACACACACACATACACACACACACATACAAACACAAACACAAACATACACCCCGAGTTAAGTACAATTTCCAGAAAAACAAACCCAAAAACAAACCCCAACAAAACAAAGTTCACCATAAGCAACAAACAACTCTATAAATCAAAATTCTATCTGACGCCAGTCAATGATTAAGATTGGGAAGAATTTGATCTCGGGTTTTCTGAAGCCGGGGATATATTCGCTCTAAGAATGGTAGAGTCTGTCCTTAATCCGCTTACCGCCCTGTGGTCAAGTCTAATTACGTCTGTGTGTAAATCAAATCATGTTTCTCATATTCAGTCTTAATACTTTATTTATAGAACTTCTGAAACCTCACGAAGAAAACTTCTGCGTCGGACAGTGACCTTCTTGCAGTCACCCTGTAGCTCACGAAATGAGTCTCCACGCGATGTTACGTTTGCAATGCATGATTGGGTCAGGTATGGATGTTCTTAAGTTGGGTTAGGGCTATATAGCACAGTACGGTACGGTACGGTACCGTACGGTATGGTATGGTATGGTATGGTATGATTTGGTATGGTATGGTATGGTATGGTATGGTATGGTATGATTTGGTATGGTATGGTATGGTATGGTATGGTATGGTATGGTATGGTTTGGTATGGTATGGTATGGTATGGTATGGAATGGTATGCTATGCTATGCTATGCTATGCTATGCTATGCTATGCTATGCTATGGTATGGTATGGTATGGTATGGTATGGTATGGTATGGTATGGTATGGTATGGTATGGCATAACGGGGCATAGTAGTAGTAAGGTATGTCTTGAAGCATGGTTTTAACTCCCTTCTCAACTGAGTAAAGCTTTTTAAGAGGTATGACTTTGCTTTTAAAGTGCATCCCCGATAAGGACCAAGATGGAAGATGAGCATCTATGAATACTCCTAAAAAGAAAAATGATAGAAGAGCATCTCATTGGATATCCGAAACTGAGACGAAAGCACACAGCAACCCAGCGTGAACTAACAGCGGATCCTGCATTATCAGACGGGATTAGGGTTCTTTTTTAAATCGTGTTGTGTCGCTATAGAACTTTCGAAAACACCAGGTAGACCTCCGGGCCCCTTGACATGACACAAATGACGACTTCTCTTAATTCTTTCTGAAGCATCTTTTAGTTCCCCGCCTCTTTGGGGATTCAAGTGGACCCAGCATCCATGATTACATCCTCCCGGAAGTGATGCTTTAACCTGACGTATCCAAGGACGCCAGCGAGAGACCAATCAGGCGCCTGCTTCGCGTAGCACTCTCCCGCATGTCGAGGTAATTACAGCCGTTATGAAGAGATCTGCGAGAAGATTCTCATGTCCAATGAAAAAAACACTTGAATAAATGCGTTCCGAATCTGAGCCGCTTTTCCCATTTCGAGCGCGTACCCTTCGAGAAAGCTTATCGTTCCAGTGATATGTGTATTTGGAAATTAAGAGTGACCTGTAAACATCCTCTTGGTTGCTTTGTTTTTCATAAACATCCTTAATATTGTTGAAATTGTTTTAATTCTTTGTTTGCCCTTGAATAGTAATCAATGTTGTTATCATTCTTCTTAGTACTCTTGAATGTTTATCCATGTCCTTATATATTTGTGTCATAACTATGTTATGCGCTTGTGTGTGTGTGTGTTTGTGTGTGAGTGTGTGCGCGTTAGTATATGTGTGTGTGTGTGTGTGTGTGTGTGTGTGTGTGTGTGTGTGCCCATGAGTGTGTGTGTGTGTATGCGCGGTAGTGTGTGCGTGTGTATGTGTGCGTGTGTGTGAGTGTGTGTG
>NW_004797692.1:514032-515288 GCF_000002075.1 Aplysia californica
AGAGGGGGGGGTGGGGGGTGGACGAAGGAAATAGAGAGAGAGAAAGAGAAAGAGAGAAAGAGAAAGAGAAAGAGAGAGAGAGAGAAAGAGAGAGAGAGAAAGAGAGAAAGTGAGAGAACGAGAGAGTGAGAGAAAAGAGGGAAAGAGAAAGAGATAGGCATGTCACACAAACACACAAACAGAGACAAACAGAAAGACAGACAGACAGACAGAAAGACGGAGAAAGTAATCAAACCAAATTAATGTCGTCATAGATAGAATACAAGAAGAAGGAGGAAGCCTGTAGGACACAGCTCAGTGAAGCTGGCCCCAGCTACGATGCCTTTGAAATGGATCCCCTGTTAATTGCGTTGATCGAAGCATCGGTGCAGGACGCTGAATAATGAACGAATACACCGAGGGCCAAGCCCAGCCCTCCCCTTGGTGGGAAACTGCCATCTTGGAAACGTGGGGGCGGAGTACATTCGATCTACCGTACGTCGTGTTTTACTATCGTATCCATACGACGTGGGGAACTCTGTGCCACCTCTTTACAAAGAGGAAAGTCACTCGTTAATCCGATCCGTACGTCGTGTTTTACAATCGTATCCATACGACGTGGGGAACTCTGTGCCACAACTTAACCCTATCCGTACATCGTGTTTTACTATCGTATCCATACGACGTTAGGAACTCTGTGCCACCTCTTTACAAAGAGGAAATTTACTCATTAATCGGACCCGTACGTTTTGCATAGCAGTCTGTCAAAATGATTTATTCATTTTTAGAAATGCTGAAAGTTTCAAAGAGATCTTCGTACTAGAAGTATTCTAAAATGGGAAGAATACAACTCCGGGGGTACAAAATGACCCCAGGGCGTACGGATAGGGTTAATGAGCTAGCTGAGCAGACGATACGAATTGGTCTATGTCGAAAAGTTCGAATAGCGTTCAAGGCTACGATTTTTTGTGTTTATCGACAGGTTCGCGCAAAGTTCGAGGCTGTTATTCAACGACAGATAAATAATTCTCATTAAGAATTATGAATTTCCCGAGAGAAAGGATTACGATACTGGATGAATCACTGCCTAGTTTTTCTATTTCGACTTATCGTTTCGTTTCCGTACACTTCTAAGCAGGTATCGGATCGATTTGCCGACAAAGAAGGAGGGCAAATATCGTGAGTGTGCTAGCAAATCGGATAATGAACGCTTAAGTTTGTATCTTTGTTTGAGTAAAGCAAAGCATATTGACACAATAATGGCCATTTAGTGCGGG
>NW_004797692.1:515388-517898 GCF_000002075.1 Aplysia californica
TCGGGGTAACAGTGAAGGGTTTGAGTTGAGAGTTCGAGGTAACAGAGAAGGGTTTGAGTTGAGAGTTCGAGGTAACAGTGAAGGGTTTGAGTTGAGAGTTCGAGGTAACAGTGAAGGGTTTGAGTTGAGAGTTCGAGGTGACAGTGAAGGGTCTGAGTTTTTCAAGAGTTCGAGGTAACCGTGGAGGGATTGAGTTCAGAGTTCAAAGTTTGAGGAAACAATGGAGAGTCCAAAGTTTGAGTTGACAGTTTCAAGTTTAGAGTTTGAGTTAAGAGTTTGTATTGAGATGAGAGTTTGAGCGTAGAAATTGAGTGTGTACAGTTTGGGTTTAGAGTTCAGAGTAATAGTAAGGGTTTGAGTCAGAGTTTGCGGCACATAAAGGTCATGCAAGTGCCGGAGATGAGAGGTTTTCTAGAAAGCAACATATTTTAAAAAAAGAAAGAGAGGATAATCGACACAAACAAAAAACCTGTCACATAATGCTGGGAAGATGCAAGACCGTCAAACAAAAACAAAAAGTTAAGTAAAGAAGTAGGACCTACCACTACCAGTGGTGCTCCCCAATTATCCACACTTTAGACAGAGTTCGAGGACACGCAATAAGGTTTACACAAGGGTCCTCTAAACTCAAGCAAGCCTGTTTGTGAGGGGGGGGGGGGGTAGGGAGTTCTTAACATGGTTATCTAAAAATAGATATAAAGGTAATAAGACGCTTTGAAAGTAGCAGTTTTATTTCTAACAGCCACAGTTTGAGAAAAAAAAAAGTCATGGATAACTTAGGAGGGTTTCTAGTTGGGGAAGGGAGGGCGATACAAGCTATAAGGATGGTTTTGGGAGAGATTACAGGTCTTCAAGGGTGTTCTCTAGCGGAAGAAAAAGTTCGACAGAAGTCAAGAGAGGTATTATAAAGGAGAAGTCTAGCCTGTATGAATATTCAAAGACTGTAATAAAAAGAGATAACAAAACAAAACAGATGTACCCGCACCGCTAAAAACAACAAGTTTCTTTGTTTTGGAAGGAGTTTTACGGCGCTCACAACTTTATGAGGTCTTATGAGCGCGCGTAAATACACCAACAAAAAAAGGCAACAATAGATGGCAAGTGACCGTTTTCATAAGAGAACAGTACCATTAAAGACTGAGATTAAATTAAATACATCATGCACAATGATACAAACAGGATTACCATTCAGAGACCACGAAACCAGACTGTGCGAAAAGGAGACTATGTTCAGATATTACATTAAGATATAACAACGTTATTCATCATTATGGTCAGCATCATGCAACAGGTACCTCGGGTATTTTACTTATTTGTCTATTCATTTATTTATCAAATCATTTATTTTTATGTATTATTCATCTATGTATTTATTGTTCTATTCATCAATGTATTTATTGTAAGTTTTGATAAAAATTAACGAAACAGCGCTCGCCTAATTCCGAACATTAACTAAGGCAGCCGTGACTTTTCGATTATTTTTTCTTTTAAAGTATGTAAATAATAAATGTTTTTAAACCACCATGGAGACAGTTTAAATCAATTTCCAAGACGGGGCTTCTACCCTGCCAATCAGGGTCAACCCGGGCTGAGAGGGATGATACAATGTCAATAAAGAACTAGATTTCTTTTTTAGCTTTAGTATAGTATTTATGGCGCTCGCAACTGCATAAGGCCGTATGAACACCACTAGATTTCCAGTAAGATAAAAATTGAATTGACAAAACTCTGTTGTAACTTGCCCCTTGGTGTCTTTGGTCGAAAACAGCTTTATCTGGACAACTTCCACAAACAGATGTTGTGTTATTGAATGTGGAGTGACGATATAATAGTAAGTTCAATAACATATTATACATGTATTTGGAGAGAGAGAGAGAGAGAGAGAGAGAGAGAGAGAGAGAGAGAGGGTGGGGGAGAGAGAGAGAAGATGAAGGAGACGAAGAGGAAAATGATAACAGAGACAGAAATGGGGGCAGGAGAGGGACTGAGAGAGAGAGAGAGACGGAGAGAGAGAGGAGGGAGGAGATAGAGACTCAGAGAAAGAGAGAGAGATAGAGACAGAGAGAAAGAGAGAGAGACAGAAAGAGAGAGTGAGACAGAAAGAGAGAGTGAGACAGACAAAGAGAGAGAGAGAGAGAGAGAGAGAGAGAGAGAGAGAGAGGGGGAGAGAGCGATAGAGACCATATATATTCTAGTACTGGTAGCAGTCTTTCTCGGAAAATGGTTGATGGTGTACGAACTTGAACAAAGAAGAAAAGATCAAAATAACATTTTTCTATGTTTTGTAGGGATTTGGGTGGGAAATGGTCAAAAGTACAGTTCCAACATACACTGAAGTTCTGTTACACTGTTAGTTTGTTGGAGTTTTTTAAATAACAGATCCCTAAGTATAATTTTCTCATCGTCTACAGAGAGCAGAGAGGACGCCAAGCATTCTCGTCCTGCTCTCAGTCTCTGTTTCTCTCTCTCTCTCTCTCTCTCTCTCTCTCTCTCTCTCTCTCTCTCTCTCT
>NW_004797692.1:517998-521552 GCF_000002075.1 Aplysia californica
ACAGACAGACAGACAGACAGACAGACAGACAGACAGACAGACAGACAGACAGACAAAGGGAAGAAATAACATGGATGTCATCCATAGACAGCGAAGAGATACATCCGATAACCATAGCACTATTCACAAACTACTAAGAGATATGAGCGATAACCATTTCACTATTCGCAAACTATTGAGAGATATAAGCGATAACGATCACACTATTCACAAACTACTAAGAGTTATGAGCGATAAAAATGGCACTATTCGCAAACTACTAAGAAAGATGACCCATAACCGCACCATTTTTCAGACAACTAAAAGAGAGATAACCGATAACCGCTGCACTATTCACAAACTAGTAAGAGAGATAGCAAATAAGCATTGCACTATTCGCAAACAAGTAAGAGAGATTACCGATAACCGTAGCATTCTTCAGACAACTAAGGGATTACGGATAACCGTAACATATTTAAAGACAACAACAGTTAGATTTTATTTATAGTAGCACCACGAGAAGCCGATTGTGTTACAAAACATAACAGGAGAAATATTCACACACAAAAGGCGGTGTATTCAAGAAAGAGCTTTTTTGTTTTTTTCTTGTAATAATCTTCGTGGTTTTACGCCCCCATCGACATTGATTGATTGATTGAGTAGGTGTTTTACGGCAGTATCGACTCAATTTTGGCCATTTAAGTGCCAGCCCCCATCGACAGAATCTAGATAATATAGGAGGCGGGCTCCGACACTGCCTGTCAGAGCCAGGCCGGGCTTAGAAGGATACAACATCCCAGCAGAAAGACCGAGACACTCGAAAAAAAATTATTTTTCTCCCCTTTCGGGTTTTGAACTCAGGTCTTCTGCGGGGGACAGAGGAGCGACTTTCCGTTTCATCACAAACACTCACAGTTAAACTCAGAGGTCCCGCGTCTTAAATAACCTAATAGTGTTGATAGAGGCGTTAAACCAATGCCATTTTCAGAGACTGGTACATGACAGAAAATCAAACTACGTAGTTCTAGTTCCACAACACTTCAATGCCCGTGGTTATGGCTACCAAAGAAAAACCACTACATATCACAAATTTGATTTTGTTTCTTCCACAACACTTCAATCTGCGTGGTTGTGATTGTCAAAGAATGAAAGAAACTTCACTGCATATATCACACACATGACTCGTGTGTTCCACAACACTTCAATCTTCGTGGTTGGGATTGTCAAAGAATGAAAGAAACTTCACTGCATATATCACACACATGACTCGTGTGTTCCACAACACTTCAATCTTCGTGGTTGGGATTGTCAAAGAATGAAAGAAACTTCACTGCATATATCACACACATGACTTGAGTGTTCCACAACACTTCAATCTTCGTGGTTGTGAGTGTTAAGGGATTTTTTTTTAAACTTCACTGCAGATCACACACATAGAGAAAACGACATTTACTTTGAAACAATAATACTTTGAGGAGCAATACGTGTTTGGTTTTTTTAAAACGTATATATATATATATATATATCAGCTCATGCGGAAACCTGATTGCCTCAGTACATGCGTCACTCTTGTCATGCCAGATTGTTGGGAAAATGTCCAAACCCACAACAACGACCAAATACATTAGGTGATATACAGTACACGTTTCCTTCCGTCTCATTGTTAGCTTTCCTTAGTCTTTTAGTTTTAGTGTTACACCACAATTAGGTAATATAGGTGCCGAAAATAAAAGATGTTATTAGAAAGTAGCAAACAAACAAAAAAAAAGGAGGGAAGATAATGATGATAGATGTTTGAAAGGAAAGAAACAGGAAAACCACACCGGGGCACCCGTCAACCACCCACGGATTGGTCTTTCTGATCTCCAGTTTAAACGACCGTATAATATATAACTATACATAATATTAAACACAGGAGTGTCACTGGCGAAAAGGGAAATGATGATGAGACGAGCTGGCAAAATGAACAAGTTACATCTCGTCTTTTAGTTATAAGGACAAAGACACGTCATAATATAATTTATAGGTTGAGTTTGTTCAATTTATCGATATGAAATTATAAAACACAAGTTAAACTTGAAGAAAATAGGTCACCTCAGAACCATTTTGTCCAAAGTGTACTTAAGTAAAGAGGACACCTAGGACGAAACAGTTCTGGGGCGACGAATAGCATCAGTCGAGAATCTACAAATTTGACCTGGCCGACATCTCCATTCGTGGGTTGCAAGAAGTAACTCATTTTGTCAGCACGCCTCACATGCAAGTAAAAGTGTAAAGGCAAAAGTTTAACGCTTCCCTCAACGCTTTTAGGTTATGTAATATGATGCGGGACCTCTGATTCTATCGTCTATCTCCAATCAGACCAATGTAATGAACTGGGTGGAGATTCAGGAAAACCTCTACATTAATTAAAATAGAAAAGAAAGGAGGGGGGGGATCTTAAATGATTGTGAGTCAGTCGGTGGAAAGCCGCGCTCGATTATAGTAGGGCACACAATATGAGTGAAAGTCTACTTGACCACCCCCAACCCCCGGCCCACCTTTGAAAGTAGCCTTTTACATAGATGTGGAACGTGTGAGAGAAAAGATGAGGTGCACTCGTGCGCTCAAATGAAGCAAAGACGACGACAACTACAGTCGACATTGTCAATGATGCCACCATTGTCGAGGAGAAAATTGGTCTCCTTAGACAGGTGGACATGTAACACAGAATCAATATAATGTTTTTTTAAAGTATTAAAACGCAAGGCCAGAAATGGCAAGTGGTCGTTTGAAAAGGAAAGTGTCTTATATACATGTACAGGTGGCCGTTAGAGCAGGCTCGACTGTGAACACAATATCATTCCAGAAGAAACAGTGATTGTTAGAAAAGATTGTTAGAAAAAAAAATTAAAAACAGGAAAAGAAGAGAAAAAATATTTCGGGTGGTACATGCTACTCGACAAGCATGGTGATAGAGAGGTAACGGCATAATTGTGACACCATAGCTTATATCTGAACCCAGTATCTGTACCTGTCTCTTAGTTGTAGTGAGAGTTTAACGGCACTTGCAACACAGTAACGTCATGTAAGTGCCGAAGATTAGAGGTGTTACAAGAGAGTAACAAACACAAAAAAGAAGGAGGGGAGATAAAGACGATAGATCTTTGATAGGAAAGAAAAAGCAAACCCCACCAGAGCACCAGCCAACCACCCACCCACTCACTTCAAGCTTGAGTATTAACGCATTGACGGCCATATAGTGCAGCGAAGAGGCAAGACACAAGGACAGAAATCTCAGAATGAAAGAAAAGAAGTAGGACCTAGACCTACCAGTGGCGCCATCCATCGATCCTCCAACCACCTACGATTGGGCACAAGTCAAATCACGAGCACAGTTGCAAGCCGGGTGTTATTTCGGGAAGGAGGGAGTGGGGAGGTATTTGTTTCCTATTTTGCTTGCTCTTTCTGTTTTAGGGATTTTAGGGGGAGGAGGTGGGGTAAAGAAGTAGGACCCACTATGGCACCCTCCAACCACTTGCCTTCTAATACTTACAAGCATGAATCTCTCTGAATCTCTCTCTCTCTCTCTCTCT